>NW_015505266.1:1353282-1357357 GCF_001515645.1 Sinocyclocheilus grahami | reverse complement strand
TGTAAAAGATTGGATGACCAATAATTTTCTCTTATTAAATTCGGATAAGACAGAGATATTACTTATTGGACCAGAAAGCAGTACACAGAATCTTTTGGATTACAATTTGCAACTAGACAGATGTACTGTTACTTCCTCTACAGTCAAAAATCTGGGTGTTATATTAGACAGCAACTTGTCTTTTGAAAATCACATTTCCCATGTTACAAAAACACAGCATTCTTCCATCTTAGAAACATTGCCAAGCTACGAAACGTTACCTCATGCATTCATGACATCTAGACTGGACTATTGTAATGCACTGCTAGGTGGTTGTCCTGCATCTTCAATAAACAAGCTACAGGTAGTTCAAAATGCAGCGGTTAGAGTCCTTACCAGGTCAAGAAAATATGATCATATTACCCCAATTTGACAGTCTCTGCACTGGCTACCTATTAAGTTCCATATCAGTAACAAAATATTATTACTTACCTACAAGGCCCTTAATGGGTTAGCTCCTGCATACCTAACTAGTCTTCTACCACGCTACAATCCATCACGCTCCCTAAGGTTTGCAAAACTCTGGACTTTTGGTAGGACGTAGGATAGCAAAGTCCACTAAAGGAGGTAGAGCTTTTTTGCATTTGGCTCCCAAACTCTGGAATAGCCTTCCTGATAACATTCGGGGTTCAGACACACTCTCTCCGTTTAAATCTAGATTAAAGGGTTACTCCACCCCAAAATGAAAATTTTGTCATTAATCACTTACCCCCATGTCGTTCCAAACCCGTAAAAGCTTCGTTCGTCTTCGGAACCCAATTTAAGATATTTTGGATGAAAACCGGGAGGCTTGTGACTGTCCCATTGACTGCCAAGTAAATTACACTGTCAAGACCCAGAAAAGTATGAACGACATCATCAAAATAGTCCATCTGCCATCAGTGGTTCAATCTGAATTTCATGAAGCGACGAGAATACTTTTTGTACAGAAAAGAAAACAAAAATAATGACTTTATTCAACAATTCGTCTCCTCCGCATCACCGTAGCGCCATTTTGGAGAGTATCCACTGAACGCAAATTGCGTATGCTGTTCGGTGTCAGCCGCACCACACGGATACGCTGTTTTCATTCAAATCAAAGCTTAAATACACGTAGAAAACGTATCCGTGTTGTGCGTCTGACACAGACAAGTAGAACAGCATACGCAGTTTACGTTCAGTGGATACTCTCCAAAATGGCGCTACGGTGTTTGGAGGAGAAGAAATGTTGAACAAAGTCATTATTTTTGTTTCCTTTGCGTACAAAAAGTAATACTTCATAAAATTCAGATTGAACCACTGATGACAGATGGATTATTTTGACGATGTCGTTCATACTTTTCTGGGTCTTGACAGTGTTATTTACTTGGCAGTCAATGGGACAGTCACAACCTCCCGGTTTTCATCCAAAATATCTTAAATTGTGTTCCGAAGACGAACTAAGCTTTTAAAGACATCTCTTTGGCCAAGTATTCAAATAATGCATCTCATAATCTTGTACTGCAGTTATATCTGATCAAATGCACATTATTATTCCTTAGCTTGGGTTGAACAAATCATTTTTTGCTTGGTTGGAACAGCGGCTACGCTATGTCTCTATTTGTTTCTCTGTTTCTGCCATGTAACTAGGATTCACACAAGCTTCAGTCTGGATCCAGCCCTTACAAACACCTGAGATGACTGAACACCTGAGAAGAGATGATGCAAACCCCTCAGAGGACCTCAGATGATGCCAACCCTGAAACAACATAAACTACCAAATTTTGCTACAAGTTTGATTGCAACATATTAGGGCTGTCAAAATGACTGAAAAACTAAATTTGAATTTTTTACTTAAATATTATCAAAATTCGAATTATATTCTAATTTAAAAGGCATAATTTCAGTTAGGGGGAAAAAAAGCTTTTGGCTTCTCTCCTGAGGCCACAAGAGGGCACAACGTGCAAAATATTATGCACGTTTCTTCAAAGCGTAATAAAATAACATGAATATCTTTGGAAAAAAAAGTGCATAATGTTTAAAATAATGTTTATAAATCATATATAATTAATAAAGTTGCTTAAACAATTAGAAAAAAACAGCACCATGCATGTATGTATAGTTTAATACAAAGGACCGAAAACCAATCACAAAGAGTAGGCTACTTTCTTCATTTAAAACCATGAGATACAGTGGGATGGGGAAAAACCGTCTTGAGACGTGTTTTTTAAAAGTTGAACTTACATTAATTTTACATGGCTTTCTAAACATGCCGCTCTCTTGTGCCATACGCGAGTGCAACGCTGATAGATGACGTCCCTATAGAAAATGTGATAAATATGAGTTCTGTGTGAATGACTTGGTTTCAGTTTTAACGTAAACAACATCTTCTCCACACTGATGCTCTCGTATCCCGCAATATATTGAATGAACAACGTAGCAGCGCCGCATCTAAATCCGTGTATCATTCGATCATTCGTTTTTTAAAATTTAATATTGAAAGTAGAAAAATTAGAAAACGGCTCCCTTTTTGTTTTTTTTGTTTTTTTCCAAAAAACGAAAAACGAGAATTCTGCTTAAATTTTCGTTTTTCGTTCATGGGTGGAAAAATGAATAAACAGTTTGAATATTTGATTTCTACATGTGGGCGGGAATGAAACGCCCCTTTCTGCTGATTGGTCAGCCGAAGATCAAACCGTGCCATCATCAGTTCTTCTGCAGTATCACGCAGCAGAATAATAGTCCTCCGCTGCTGCAGTTGTACGGATTAATAACCCATTTTATCAATTTCATATTTTTCTCATCAAACAGACTAATGAATAGCTCGTCTAATGACAGAGTATTAAGTTCCCTCGATGGGGGAAAAATCCAAGTGCACATCAATCAGTACTCAATATTAATTTAAACTGCTTTAAATATGACTGCTGCTTATTTCCTGTGCACTTCAATACTGGTCTGCGCTTGACTGTAGTCTGTCTGCTTATTGAGTTTATTTAACCCATCGCAATTTCGCAACATCGCAATGTCCTGCTCGGGCTTGCCAATTTAATGGCAGAGAATGGTGACATTAGTTGTTGTTTTTTTTAAGCGGATACATATCGATCATAAAATAATCCTATGCATCTCGTGCCGTATATTCCAAGCATTCTGAATTTATACTGAGGGTTTGGTGAGAAAAAAACGAAATGGCAAGTTATTATATTTTATGAAAATCTTGCGTTGCAGCTCACGCTGCGCACAAGTGCATATCCTTTTGAGATATCAATTATAATACATTTTAATAAAAAACAGGATTAATTTATATAACTCTAACAGTAGGCTATTTAATATCTGTTGTTCTCTGGTTGTCAGTCAGAATGACAGTTCTTGCAACATAGGCCTATATATACCCAAGCCAATTTATTATTCTTTCCTTTTTTTCTTAGTGTTTAAAATATTTATTTTGAAACTAATTAATTAATTAATTTCTTAATTAAACAAACAGACTTACTGGGTGAGCAGGGTAGGCTATGACAGCTGTCATATCATACCCTGCCATGCCCAGCTGATGCAAAGAATATAATTTATATCTACACAGAAGAAAGCCCTGTCTAGACTCTGCCCAGGTACGAGTTGTGTCGAGCCTGTTAGTTTGATGAAAAAAGATGAAATGTAGTTGCAATAAATGTGTTAAGAATCCATACAATTGCAGCAGCAGAGGACTATTATTCTGTTGTGTGATACTGCAGAAGAACTGATGACGGCACGGTTTGATCTTCGGTTGACCAATCAGCAAGAAAGGGGCGTTTCCCGCCCCACATGTAGAAATCGAATATTCAATCTGTTTATTAATTTTTCCACCCATGAACGAAAAAACGAAAATTTAAGCCGTTTTCTAATTTTTCTACTTTCAATATTAAATAAAAAAACGAACGATTGAATGATACACGGATTCATCTAGTGGGTTCAACTGGATAGGCTAACAACAAAAGCATTAAATTGCAATGACACTTACATCGTCGTCGCATTCTGTGCGCCACTGATAGGCTGCCTGGCGGCTGACGCGCACCTACAATTCCAATGCAACGTTTTTGCATTC
>NW_015505266.1:1348409-1352043 GCF_001515645.1 Sinocyclocheilus grahami | reverse complement strand
TTTTTTTTTTTTTTAAGTGGATGCATATCTGTCGTAAAATAATCCTATGCATCTCGTGGTGTATATTCCAAGCATTCTGAAGGTATACTGAGGGTACGGCAAGTTATTATATTTTATGAAAATCTTGCGTTGCAGCTCACGCTGCGCACAAGTGCATATCCTTTTGAGATATCAATTATAATACATTTTAATAAAACACAAGATTACATTATATAACTCTAACAGTAGGCTATTTAATATCTGTTGTTCTCTGGTTGTCAGTCAGAATGACAGTTCTTGCAACATAGGCCTATATATACCCAAGCCAATTTATTATTCTTTCCTTTTTTTCTTAGTGTTTAAAATATTTATTTTGAAACTAATTAATTAATTAATTTCTTAATTAAACAAACAGACTTACTGGGTGAGCAGGGTAGGCTATGACAGCTGTCATATCATACCCTGCCATGCCCAGCTGATGCAAAGAATATAATTTATATCTACACAGAAGAAAGCCCTGTCTAGACTCTGCCCAGGTACGAGTTGTGTCGAGCCTGTTAGTTTGATGAAAAAAGATGAAATGTAGTTGCAATAAATGTGTTAAGAATCCATACAATTGCAGCAGCAGAGGACTATTATTCTGTTGTGTGATACTGCAGAAGAACTGATGACGGCACGGTTTGATCTTCGGTTGACCAATCAGCAAGAAAGGGGCGTTTCCCGCCCCACATGTAGAAATCGAATATTCAATCTGTTTATTAATTTTTCCACCCATGAACGAAAAAACGACAATTTAAGCCGTTTTCTAATTTTTCTACTTTCAATATTAAATAAAAAAACGAACGATTGAATGATACACGGATTCATCTAGTGGGTTCAACTGGATAGGCTAACAACAAAAGCATTAAATTGCAATGACACTTACATCGTCGTCGCATTCTGTGCGCCACTGATAGGCTGCCTGGCGGCTGACGCGCACCTACAATTCCAATGCAACGTTTTTGCATTCGAATGTGGATTTTTTTTTTATTCGACGAATATTCGAAATTCAATTTTTTTTGACAGCCCTACAGCATATAATAATTTGCTGTTAATAGTGTTCATCTTCTGTTTGATTACATCATTAACTGAATTTTTCCATACATTTCTGCCATATGCACATCAAATTGACATGGTCACCACTGACAAGCTACTACTAAATATATTGTAGAAACTTAATTTTCTGTAAAGCTGCTTTGCAACGATTTGTATCGCGAAAAGCGCAATATAAATAAATTTGAATTGAATATAAAATAATTTGAAATGATCGATCGATCTATCTATATATCTGTCTGTCTATCTGTCTATCTATATGTCTGTCTGTCTGTCTAATAATGTAAACAATTTAAATATGCAATATAAAATAGTGTAAAATAATATTTATCTATCTCTGGGTGAGAACTGAACCTATCCGAGGCCCCGCCCCCGCAATTCGGCCACGCCCCCACGGCAGACCTATGAGAATGTAGGCGGGGCGTGAGCGGTTGCGCCATGTTAACGCTGCACGTTGCAGCCGCATCAGCCAGTAGCAGCAATACAGAGACATATGCGGGATTATAGAGCTAAACCCGGCCAGCAGCCACAGAGAAGACTGCAATTGCGTCTGAGGCTTTTCTTTAATGCACCGCACCCAAGAAGAAGCCAGGATCGCGTTCCCGTTTCAGAACTAATTATTTATTACTGTGCCAGAGGCCCCTTGAATTGAATGTAATGTGAACATCTACAGCAATGTGGTTATTTTCCTGCAGATGAGCTGCCGTTTTGTCCTCTCCCCCCCTCCTGTTCTCCTTTCATCATAATTCAAGATCATCTTCAATTCACTGGACTCTCCTAGACCTGTATATGAAGGTAAGCATGCATTATGGTTATATTTCTGTATTGGTGTCACCATTCATTCATTCATGCATGCATGCATGCATGCATGCATGCCCTGGCTTCCTTTTTTATCCCATTGCATAGCAACCAAACCAGCCAATGCAAGCTTCTAGATCCCTGAAATGATGCACAGGCAGAGGCATAAAGCGTGCATTCACCTTGCACCCTGATTTTAGGGACAGGTTTGCTTCGGATGCCATGTAAATGCCTTTATGTAACGTCCAGGGTTTAATTTCTGCTGCATGTCAAGATAATCCATCCATATGATGGCCAAAATGCATGCAGTGTCTGTGATTTGTGCAGCTGGGCAACATGGATTGCATGCATAGTGTGTTTCGTTCTGTTCTGATACCTGGCAACCCTCTCAATGGCCTCTTTTCGAGATCCTTCAGCTGTCATGTGAGATATATTTGAGCTTTTGTGTTTATTTAAGGTTTATGTCTCATCTGTACATCTCAGCTGCTCCCCAATTTGCCTTCTTTTCTCTGCCACATCATTACATAACCTCCGCTCTCATCCTTCGCATGCAAATAATCTGCTTGCATACAGTTGGATCCACAGATGACCTTATATTGGTGAAATGTATCACCATAAGGTTTGTTCTAATTGTTTTCTGGGCACTACGCATCTCCCCTGGTTGAGTCGGTGACATCATCTCCTGTTCTGTTCCCCTGGTGTGTGAGCGTGTGTGTAAGTGCGCATTCTTCAACAGACTGTAATGCCAGATCTGGATGTGTGGTGTTCTTCTGATGATGCACAAAGCCCTTTTTCATGAGAAAATTGATGTGTCGTTCAACCGTGTGTTCAGTTGAATGGATTTTATTGCAGTAGGGTTGGATGCTTCTGTAAAGCTTGCTTTGGTTCAGGTGGAATAAGTAACTTGGATGGATGATGTGATGAATGAATGAATGAATGACAGCCTGTTGGGCTGTTAGCATCTTTGTCTTCTCATCTTCTAGCTCAGTGGTTCTCTACTGGTTTTGCTTCAGGACTGTGATCGTGCGTTTGGATGTTTACAAGAAGATTTTCAAGTATGCAAGCAATTATAAAAAAATACTTGTAGTTTTATAGATAAGCATGCAATTTTACTTGTAAAATGTGATTTGTGATGTCCAACAGTGTCTTGTAAGGTACAATTTTGGCCTGCCACTTGATGTTCAATGCTAATCAGATATGTACAAGCAAAGTTTTAAAGGCAAAATATGTAATATTTTTTTATTAAAATATCCAAAAACCACTAGAACAGTGTTATATATATTTTGCTGACTTGTGTACTTGCATTATCCCAAATGTTTCGAAGAATGTTTAAATCCAGAGAAATAAGCAATTTTAACTAGTGACACGGACCGTGTCTATAGTGTCATTGTGTCGCCTGCCAGTGACGTCATAACCCCTCGATTTCCGGTTTTGTTTTGTAGAAAACATGGAAACACCAAAGACGCTTTAATATGTTGTGTGTTTTATTAGACAGGTGACGACCACACAGAGTAGCATTATAACAGAACTTTCAAACGTATCTAGTATGATAAAACAGCGCTGCTTTACCATACGCACGACCGGAAGCGCTAAAGTGTGGCATAATAAAGGCATAATTCGATCCGTGTGTCACTCTCATCTCTCATTAGCAATTACTTCAGCGGCCTCGTTTCGCTTCGACGGCTTTCCGCCTCACTCTGCTTCATACTACGATGTTAATAAATCTTTAATACATTAGCTAGCTCATCCATGAACATGATTTCTG
>NW_015505266.1:1347812-1348113 GCF_001515645.1 Sinocyclocheilus grahami | reverse complement strand
ACCATATTTTCTACTGATTGAGAGAGGAAATACTGCAGTATATTTACTTAGAATGCCCTATTTTGCTGTCATGATTAGTGAATATTATCAAAAAATACCACACTAAATAGTGACTAAACACGACCCCTTTTAATACATGTTAACCAGGAGTCACTCTCATTTATAATCGCGGCATCGTCTGATAAAATCAACATGCATCTACACTAAAGATTTAAAGATTATTCTTTAACACCAAACACTATGTGGTTGTTTTGGCTATATTACTTTTTTGTCTCATGCAGCGCACTGCCTGACTGCCTGG
>NW_015505266.1:1320369-1345337 GCF_001515645.1 Sinocyclocheilus grahami | reverse complement strand
AATCAGTAAGCGACAGGTGCTAGGAAACGCTGTTTTGTACTCATTTATTGACGAGTCTGCTGCAGTGCGGCCAACTGAATGCGCTGCTTCTCTGCCGCTCACTGCACAGAACAGACGCCGAGAGAGGTGACACTTCTCCGGGAAAGTCAGACCTCGCGTTCGCGGCACAGCACTGGCGAAATCTTCCAACTGAACCATAGCTAAGGTTTATCCCAAAAAGTTGCTAGGTTTGTTAGTATGAATATTCTATGGAAAAAAGCCGCTAAATAGTGCTAAAGTCGCGCTCGTGTGTGTGTGTGTGTGAGATGCGGGAGCTGATGGCAGGGGGCGGTGGATATTTGTGGCGGTCAATGTGGATATTGTGGATGAGTTCTTCTGTCATCATGTTCTATTAGTTCTACAGCTTCAGTTTCGGAACTTTCACGCTTAGTAACACATACAGCTGTTCCCTCACCACAGTGCAGTAGTGAAAAGGGACCCCTTTCAAACAGTGTCGCGTCCCGAACGTTGTTTAAGCGACATACACTGGTATTGCGGTATTTGAAAAATTCATATCATAGCAAAAATAAACACCGGTATTCGGTATGAACCAGTATACCGCCCAGCATTACTTGTAAGGTCCAACACTAAGGTACTATTTTGGGTTGGCACCCGATGTCCAATGCAAGATCCGCATTGGATATTTTCAAGCAGAATTTTAAATATGCATGCAATTGTAACAAAAAATACTAGTAAAATTTTAAGAACGCATGCAATTTACTTGTAAAATTTTACTTATCAGGTCCAAAAGTATCTTGTAAGGTCTGTTTTAAACTGCCACTTGACATTCAATGTAAGATTTTCTTTGGACGTTTAAAACCAAAATTTTCAGTATGCATAAAATGTAAAATAAAAATTACTTGTAAGATTTTAAGAATGCATGTAATTTTACTTGTAAAATGTTACTCGTAAGGCCCAGCGGTATCTTGTAAAGAACTATTTTGGGCTGCCAATTGACATTATTTGCAAGATCTGTGTTTGGTGTTTACAAGCAAAATTGTAAGTACACATACATTTGTAAAAAAAAATAAAAAATTACTTGTAATTTTTTTTAAAGAATGCATGCAGTTTTATTTGTAAGGTCCAACAGTGCCTTCAAAGGTGCTGGTTTGAACTGCCACTCGATGTTCAAAGCAAGACCCACATTAGAACGTTTACAAGCTAAATTTTACGTACGCATGCATTTTATTTGTAAAATTTGACTTGTAGGTCCAACAGTGCCTTTAAACATTGCTGTTTTGGGCTCCTTCTTGATGTCTAATGCAAAAGATCTGCATCCTAAAGCAAAAACAGTTGAGAACCACTGAACGTACTTGTAAAATTTTACTCCTAAAGTCCATTTATTAAAATGTCCTTCAAATTGAGCATTGAAATGTGTTGAAAATACAGTGAACTGCATGCGTCCAATAAATCACAAAATTTGACTGAATTGAATATTGACAATTTTGTAAGTGCATAAATGACAACAGAAGTGTGATTTTACCAAACTAACATGTGGAACAAATAGTGGGATAAATCTGGGTTTAGTATTGGCCAAATTACCAAGTAAATTTGCGGGAAAATGTCATGAAGTTTGATTGAACACATGCAGTTTACATCAACAACAAAATATATTGGAATTTATTTCTTATAGTAGGGGTGTGCGATATATATCGTCTGCGATAATATCGTAATTTTCGGCTTTTTCTTTCTTTTCTTTTTTTTCTTTTTTTCATGTTTTAAATCATTTCATATATCAGTATTCAATGTTTTATGTTTAATATATCAAAACATTATTTATGCATTTGTAATTGCAGGTTAAATGCATTCATGTCTTGCATTAAACAAAATACATGTGTGTAAATACATCTAACTGCCACTTCAGATGCAGCTTCTGTGTTGATTTAATTTGCTTGGTAACAGCCCAAATGTCTTATTATTCTAATTCCCTGATTAAATGTAAGAATTTGACTCAAAATATAATGGACAATTGTAGAAAAAATGGCTTTATAAAGGTTAAAATGCAAAAATCAGTTTAAACTTATTGGAAAAGATTCATTTCTATCAGTAGGAACTGACCACCACACAGAATATGAAGAATATTAAAAACATTATGAGTCAGCTGTCTTCGGCAGTCCTTAAGATACCAGCACAATAACACACTCCGCAAAATATTGTCTAATTATCGTTATCGATAAAATCCCAGAAAATATTGAGATATAATTTTTTGTCAATATCGCACACCCCTATCTTATAGTATATATTTTTATTAATGTGACTTTCAGCATTTGTATTTTTGATTGATGTTCACAGAACTTAATCAGAACACTAGTTGAAAACCTCTGTAGCTTATTATGCATTATAGGATATGATGGCTTCACCTTAGAGAGAAGGATGGAAATATTGGTTTAGGGGGCTGACCATGAGAGTGTTTTTAGGGTGGGGGATAAACTCATTTTGTAACCCCACACTGTCTGAGATCTGAAGGTGTTGGTGGTCTGAACCCCACTCAGCGGAAAATTGTGAGTGTTTCGGTGTTTGTGGTATTCAATGACATCCGGGGAAACTTCTACAGAAGAGAAATGTTCCACCACACACATTCTCTCATACACACACACATCACAGTTTAGCAAGTTATACAAAGAGATGATCCTTTCTGCATTGACCCGCAGGACAAATAAGGCTGTGCTGATGTAAGTATCAGATATAACCGTTATTTTTAGGACTGATTTGTGTTTTTGTGATCTTATGATTGAAAATCTTTGAGTTTTTTTTTTTTACTTCATATCTTTTCATTCTTCATCGTCACAATAACAGTGACCGTAGGAGTTGAAGAGATTCTAAACAGTGATGCTTTTGTCTCAAAAGACTTGCTTTGTAAAGGTACGCTGGTGTAAATTTAGTCAAATGGATGTCAAAAGTTAAAGTGTGCTGAAACGCATTTGTTATTGATGGCACTTTTTGTCTGACAGTATCTTTCCATGTAGATTGTGTCGTAGATTAATGGTTGTTATCAGTTGGGTGGAGGAGTTTGAATAAGCGAATGTGACCATCCAGAAAAGTTGCATGTTTGTTCCTACAGGTCATGAACTCTGACCCCCTGTTGTTTACGCAGCTGCCTTTAAGTGTTATGGGAGCTTGTTTTGTACAGCATGAACATGTGTAAAGAAACTTAGGTGTGTCCATTTTTAGAAACCACTAAAAAAATGTAAAAATAAACCATGCCGACAACTGATGATAAATGATGCAAATGCCATTTCAAAGGGGAAGAGAAAGCTTGGCGAATCCTAAAGAAAAATACTTGTTTCTTATTAATTTGTAAAAAACATAAAAGGATAGTTCACCCCCAATAAAGACAATCATTTACTCACCCTCATGTCATTCCAAACCCGTATGACTTTGATCTTCTGTAAAACACAAAAGAAGATATTTTGAAAAATGTTCTGGTGTTTTGTTTTCGGTCTTTACAAACAATGGGGTCCAGTCGTTTTTTGTTTGGACCCCATTGACTTTCATTGTAAAAACAAAATGCAAACATAAAACAGTGACTTAAAAAAAATAAATCTTGTTTTTTGTTCCAGGTTTAAACAAGGGTGAGTACCCCAAGTACAACTAGTGAATGTTAGTCACCCTCTTATGACCTTAGCACCAGTAAACGTGCTGTGAATGTGTTAAGCCAGTGTTCCTTGAAAGAGACTTTGTATACAACATCACATAAGCTCATATCCTGCTCCCCGTCAGCTGCCCTGTGGACAGATATGGGCCTTTCCTCCCAGATTGTGGTTACAACACACAGAAAAGCAATGTGAATGAACAGATCTATCAAATAACAAGAAACAAAGACTCTAGATTGGGTGGTGTCGAGTCTGAGACCCTACAGTGAGCTAAAACTCTAGAACAAACTCCTTAGCATAAGAGGTTTTTGATCTAGGTCTAGGAGACTCACTGTCAGGTCTTTGATTCTGCTCTAGATATTCTGCTCTAAAGAGTCCAGAGTGGGCTGTCTAGAGCCAATCATTCTAGAATGGGGGCGTCTAAAGTCTGAGATTTATAGTGGGCCGTCCGATACACTACTTTGATTTTTCTCTTGACTCTAGAGTGAAATGCATAAAGCAAAAGAGTTTAGATTATCTTATATAGAGTTAAGTGTCCATTTTTACACAGTTTTTTGGTTTTCGGTTTTGTTTTTGTCTTTTGGCCATAATATCCCTTAGATTTAGTTGATATTTTGACATGTAAACTTTATTCATTTTAGTCAGTTTTTAGTTTAGCTGAAAACCAAAACTGAAAACCAAATTTGGGTTATCAGGTAACTGAACTTTTTATGTTCTTCATCTAGGTTTGGTCCACTAAATAGATGCTGACACATTTGAAGCATGTCATTGGAGAAGCACTATATAATATAATATAATACAATACATGCTTTATTTATGTTTTAGCTGCATTTTCTTTTAGGATTATGTTGGATCAAATAAGTAAAAAAAAATGTAAATAATTTTAGAAATTTGTATTTTAGTCAGCAAAAACACTTTAGTTGTGAAGGAAGTTCAAAATTAAACCAAACATTCAAAGATTTTCAATTAATTTAGACATCAACATTTAATAGCAATTTTGTTAATTTTTATGCTCTTTTACATCTTTAATTCATTATTTATTAAATGTTTTTAGTGCATTGTTACAAAAAGTGCACATTCATAACATGACATGCATATTCTGACTAGCATGTAACTTGGCTTAAGTCCATTTGTGTGTTTGCAACATTATGTGCAGAAGAAAATTTTAATATTACATTTGTTGTGTATTTATCTGATTAACCATGTGTGTAAGATGTGTATGGAGTTAATTAACCTGCTAGAAAAGCGCTTCAGTTTACAACTGTTCATTATTAGCGCAAACATTTTAAGCATGGATAATATTTTGCGGTATTTTCTTCTCTTTTATACTTTTTTTCTTGTCTTTTATACCTCAACAGCGTTAATTATCATCTTAAAGTGCATTTTTGTTGTGTTTTTGTTATCGCTGATGATATCAATATCAGTCAGAAATTAAATTAGGTGTGCGAGATTGTGGTTGTAAAATGCTTTGTCTCTTTTTGCTAGGAGTTCAAAGGAAGATTCACAGCATTCTGATTTGTAGAAATTCTTCCATCTTTGTGTGTCTGATTGAAATTGCTCGATTTTTCTAATATAAATAGGTTTTCAACCAGGTATCTTTTGAGGGACTCTTCAGTGGGCCGATTGAGAGCTGGCCGAACATGACCTTGTTTGCTTTGAGAAGAGCGTTTAGTATCACTAAAACCTTGAATGAAAGAGTTCAATATTAGAGGATGAATGTCAGCAGTTTTAGAAGCTGAATTAGGTTAGCTTACAGAGAAAGAAAAGTAAATATATTAAGCAGTTTCACTTCGTGAGTTGTGAATCCGAATTATCTTGACACCAACCCTGAACTCTATTTCCTTTACGAGTTTCTTTAATTGAAAGACTGTTTTCTAAGTGCCTTGTTTTGATTTTTGCTTTCCCATCTCTACTAGTATAACCTGAAAGCTAAAATCTTTAAAACATTTTCCCTGCTCGCTTTATAGCTGTTTACAGGAACTTTTAGGTGGACTACAGACGAATGTTTGTGACTGATGTTTGCTGTAGGATCACATGGGCTAGTGTGTGTATGTGTGTTTTACACTGCTTAATAACGTTTACCATGGTCAGGTGAGCGTGTTGGTGACCTTTAGCCTCTGTGTGTTTCGCAGACGGAGTGGGGACCGTAATGACCGCACGCTTCCGGTTGCCTGCTGGCAGATCTTACGATGTGGGAGCGTTGGAGGAGGCCAGAGAGAGACAGCACGCGCAGGTGGTGTGTAACGTTTTACTGCTGGACAGCACAGTACAGACCTTCAGAGCCAATGTGAGTATACACCCGTACACTCATGTGTAACGTCTGTGAAGGAATAGTTAATCCAAAAATTATAATTTGCTGAAAATTTAGGCTACTCACAATTAGGCCAAGATGTAGATGAGTTTGTTTCTACAACACTTGCTCAGCTTGGCAGTGAATGGGTGCCGTCAGAAAGAATGAGAGCCCAAACAGCTGATAAAAACACCACTCCAGTCCATCGAAAAGCTGCCTGTTTGTAAGAAACAAATCCATCATCAACACAGTTTTAACGCCAAATCATTGTTTCCGGCAAAAATATGAGTCCTCTATCCATAATATCGCTTTTTCCAGTGAAAATGTCATCTTGTCTGAATCAGGAGAGAAATACATGCACAAATCAAGCACCGTTTACAACTGAAAATAGTCCAAAACTGTTCTAAACAAATATGTTGGTGGATTTTGATGTGTTATTTGAATGATATTATGGATTATGGGCTTGTATTTTAGACAGATGCAACTGTTTGACGTTAACGTCTTCATGATGTTTTTTTTTTTTTTTTGCAAACACGCTTTTGCTTCTCAAGATGTCAGTTGATGGACTGGAGTGGTGTGGATTACTTGTGGATTATTGTGATGTTTTTATCAGCTGTTTGGACTCTCATATTGATGGCACCCATTCACTGCAGAGGATGCGTTGGTGAGCAAGTGATATAATGCTACGTTTCTCCAAATCTGAATGAAGAAAAACTCATCTACATCTTGGATGGCCTGAAGATGAATAAATATTTTTTTTTTGGCGAACTGTTTCTTTAATTAAGCTAATCCACCCTCAGCACTATTTATTTTCCTAAAGAAGGCAAAATTTAATTGCGTATTTTTGTTTAGTATTAAACTCCAGTGCTGTTTGTGCTACATTCTTGGAAATCATGAGGAGTAAGTGTGTTTTTTCTTTTGTAAGTGATCAAAGCTTAGATTTTCATCTGGTGGATAACAAAACAGGCAAAAAAGTCCTGTAAATTTACACTGAAGGTCACAGGGTGGATTTGTTTGGCCATCTGTCCATCTAAAAACCACTCAGAACCCTTCCAGCAAGATGCTAAAAACCAATCAGAACGCCTTAGCGGCTGTATAGCAACGCCCTGGCAACCACTCAGAACGCTCTGGGATCTTGGCAGCAGGCCAACATCACTCACAATCACTTCAGAAAATGCAAACATCTGCTTTAATTCAACAGTACTTCAATACTAACTTCATAAGATTGCAATTGTTTTTATTTTGTGCTTTTGGCAGTCGCAAGTTCAAAGTAGTTTGATTTTGTAAGTCTTGAGTGAATAAAGACCCTGATATCTCAACAGTATTCTTCTGTTTTAAGGATCTCTTTGGATGTTGAGAAGAGCCAAAGATTCTTTCTCTAGAGTCCTACAGAAACTTCTTTAAGGGTTCAGAAGGGCTTTAAGGAATGCTTTAAAATTCTTGAAAACCTTTGGAAATAGATCTACACCAGGGGTGCCCAAACTCGGTCCTGGAGGGCCAGTGTCCTGCAGAGTTTAGCTCCAACTTGCCTCAACACACCTGCCTTCAAGTTTCTAGTATGCCTATTAAGAGCTTGATTAGCTGGTTCAGGTGTGTTTACTTGAGGTTGGAGCTAAACTCTTCAGGACACCGGCCCTCCAGGACCGAGTTTGGGCACCCCTGATCTACATGGTTTAAATGTTCTTCATAAACCTCTTGAAGAACTTATAGCAGAAGTATTTGAGAACTTAAAGAATTTCACACAAAATCTACGTGATGCACATTTTCCCCCTCAGACGAGTAGTTTAAAACACAGCAATCATAAATCGAAAAAATCTTTTATATGTCATTCCAAGCTTGTATGATTTTCTTTCTTCTGTGGAACATGAATGAAGATCTTTTGCTGAATTTCTCAGCTGCTCTTTTCCTACTAACCAAAATGTTGGCTGTTAAGCTCCAAAAATGTCCAAAGAGCTACATTAAAAGTTGTCCATAAGATTTGTGCACTACATTTTAAAGGGGTCGATTTCAATTGTTCCTTTCTCTTTGAAGTGTTACAAGCCTTGGTGCATAAAGAAGATCTGTAAAGTTGCAAAGACTAAAGTCTCAAATCCAAAGAGATATTTTTTATGGATCTTACATATTGCATGAACAGCTTGTAAAACTCCAAAGAGAAAGGAAAACTTGAAATCGCATCATATGACCCCTTTAAGTCATACAAACAGACCGAAATTTAAGCGGTTTTTCCTATTGAAAGTAAAGAGCATCTTGAACATTCAGCAAATTATCTTCATTTGTGTTCCACAAAAGAAAGAAAATCTTACAGATTTCGAACGACGTGTGAAAATGCTGACAGGACTTTTATTTCTGACTGAACTGTTCTTTCAAAAACAGTGAGCACACGTTTTAGAGTTGGGTGGATAATGATCTTCCGGAGGTTGCAAGTTCAATCCTAGGTAGAAGTGACCCAGAAACCGCAAAGTAACTGATGTCTGACTTTTGCTGTATCAGAGTTTCACTCCTCAGTTGCAGCGCTGCCGTTAAGTGTGCAATAAATTGGTTTGGATGAAAAATGTCTGCTAAATGGCAAGTCGGTAAGAAGCACCACAGGAGACCAGCCGTCTGTGAGGTACAATAGAGGCTGGCTGGAGTTATACGATGTGGCGGCTGGGGTTGGTTTTGCGCGTGCAGCTCACAGTGGCTGTTTCGGGCAGATGCTTCACATTCCTGGGTTGGACAGAAGCGTGTCCTGAGGCCATGGCTGTCATGATCATACATGCCACACAGATCGTCTGGGTTGAATGGTTAAGCTAGCTTGGAAACATTTGTCTATTAAAATTCAGAGGTTTTTATATAAGTTTTTTAATAAGTTTTTATTTGATTATACAGTAAGTTTGTTTTACTGTATTTTGCACACAATAACATTCAACATTTTTGGAAACGCTATATTTGTTGTCATGACTGAAAAAAAATTTAAAGCATTGAAGTCATTAATGTCATCAAAAAAGATATTACTTAGTTACTTGGTTAATTTTCAAGCAAAAGAGTCTTATTTTCTTTTGGTTTTATTTGTTCAGGTTTTGTTTTGTTTTTTGTTTTGCTTTGGGTGTTCTGGTTTGGTTTGGATTTTATTCGGTTTGTTTTGGTTCTGATTTGTTTTTTGTTTTAGTTCTGGGTTGGGTTTGTTTTGGTATTTGATTTGATTTGATTTGGTCTGGTTTGTTTTTTTTTTTGTTTTGGTTTTGTTTGGTTTGTTTTCGTTTGTTCCGATTTGGTTTTTGTTTTGGTAGTTCTGGTTTGTTTGTTCTTTTCTGGTTTGGTTTGTTCTGAATTTTTTTTTCTAGTTTGGTTTTTGTTTGTTCAGATTTAGTTTTTGTTATGGTTTGTTCTGGTTTAGTTTGGTTTGTTTTTTTCTGGTTTGGGTTTTGTATTGGTTTATTTTGGTTTGATGTGTTCTGGTTTGTTTTCGTTTTTGCTTTGGGTTTTTATTTTAGGTTTAGTTTTTGTATTTTGTTTTGTGCTTTTCCTTAGCTTTAGCTTTGTGTTTTGTCTTTTATGTTTTTTGTTTTAACATGTTTTTATTTTGTGTGCTTTCTTTTATTTTTAACAGTCCAGAACTGATATCAAAACACGTTCTGTCTCTTGTAGAAGCAAGATCAGGGGCGGATCTTGTTGGATGTAGTGTATAGACACTTGGAGCTGACAGAGCGAGACTATTTTGGCCTTCAACTAGCAGACGACTCTTCTGACATCCAGGTAGATGCTCACCTGTCACTCAGTTGTCGCCGTCAAGATGCAAAAATAATATCCCATGAACCTTGTTTATTATTTATAGTGAGCAGTTTGGCAGTTATTTTGTTTTCTACACACACAGTGTCAGTACAAACAGGAAAGTTCATTCTCAGGTCACATATTGAAATGCTGATTTCTGTTTCTGCTCGTAGTAAAACGAGGTGAATGTTTAGTTCATTGCATTTGATGGTTTTCGGTTTTGATTCGACGAGCACATTTGGTGACTTTCACATTGCTGAGCTGATATTTTTAGCAGTTTGTGTGTTCATCCTGAAAATATTGAGTAAAAAGTGTCCTAAATTTTGGTTATGACCATGTTTTTCAGAGGTGGCTGGACCCAAACAAACCTATTAGAAAACAGCTCAAAAGTGGGTCATGTTTTACAATTTTTAAAATTTGAAGGTGTTTGTTTTGAAGTGTCAGAATAAAATGTTCTGATTGTAATTATTTTTCATTTTTAGGGCCGTCTCCACATTATCTGAGGTTTAGAGTGAAGTTTTTCGTGAGTGATCCTAGTAAACTACAAGAAGAGTACACAAGGTATATTTTTATTTTTTATTTTATTTTTTTACATTTCTCCACATAAGCTGCGCTGGGTCGATTACTTACAAATTGTAGTCTGTTACTGATTACAAATTACATGATAAAAATTATAGTCACTAATGTAATCTAGATTACTCATTTTAGGTAATGTATTCTGACTACTTTTGGTTTACTTCTAGTACTTTTGACCTAACTTGTTTATACCTTTAAATGGGTTTATACCTTTAACAAATAAGCTAAAAGAAATAAAATGAATGACCATTAACCAACATGAGAGAACATGCAAATGTATTGTTAAATTACTGAAATACTAATTAACTTTAAATATGAGTAAATAATTAAGGTCAGAGGGGTTTGACTAGCAAAAAAGTTTGGGAATCCCTGTGTCACATAAACAATTATTTATACATTTGAAAAGAGCAATGACATTGTCAAAGTCTTCCAGGTTTTAAATATTTTGTTTTTTATTATATTTGTAATAATTTACAGCCATTGTGTGAATAATTAAAAATCATGTAATCCATTAAAAAGTAACTGTAATCTAATAATGAGTATTTAAAAACATAATATAATTACAAGCACTACATTTCTGGAATCTGATTATGTAATTCAGATTACATATAATCAGTTACTACCAAGCTTTGCACATATGACAAGTAAAATTCTAAGTATATTATATCATATTATTACATAACTTAACTTATATCTGTGTAAATAGTACAAAATAACACATTTTCTCTGTCTGGATGATTATTACGGATCTAAAAATAATTTTGTTTGTGATATTTATTTGTTGCAGGTATTTGTACTTTTTGCAACTGAAGCAGGATATTCTGAGTGGCAGGTGAGCTTATACTATTTATTTATAAAAACTATGTATTTTTCCTCCAAAAGCAAATCTCATATAACACTTTACGTTCTGCTTCTCTGCTAGACTTCCTTGCCCACAAAATACTGCAGTTCTTCTGGCTTCTTATGCTGTTCAGGGTAAGTATTACAGCTTATTTTTGCACTAACAATTAGTGGTCCTATGGGTTTTTCAATGCCGATATCTATAAAGCATTGTAATAGCAAATAAACATGAGGAATCTGTAATGAGGTTTTCTGTTAATCAGGCTTTTTTTATTTTAAATGTTAAAGCTGTAATGCATTATGCTAAGTATGTACTTGCAATCCGTGATGGTTTACACGTCAGTTTGAATGAAGCAGATTTTGAGGAACTGATTGCAAACTCTCTGACCTGTGCGTTTGTTTGGCTGGTGATATAACCATCCACACAGGATGAACAAAAGCTTTGTCAAATAGTCCATGATCTGCCTTTTGTCTCTTTCCTGTCCCTGTCTGACCCATTTCCAGTAATAAGGCTGAAAATGTATGATTTATTACATAGTTAACAATCTGTTGTGGTAACCGGTCATGTTACTCTCACCACAGCTGGTCTGTTTTACTAGTAGCTTCACATTTGATTATTATGGAATAGCATAACTTATGGCATAAGGTTCCTGTTTTTGTTAGGTTTTTGCTATTGTATAATTTTGTATTCATTCTTGGCTTTAATTTAAATTTTTTAAATTGGCGGTTATTGGTGGTTTTGTTGTGCACACTCATTTCTGCCTAGTTTTCATTTTGATGACCTATTTAGTGCTGACTTGAAAACTACTAAAATAACGATACAAATAATTTAATAACACTGTTAAATTTAATTTCTAAATGAATATCTGTCTTATTCTTTAGTTCTTCAAATTATAGTGTTGAGATGAATGTACTTACTGTGCAACTTTTTTTCTTTTGAGAAAATTTTACAAAACGATTTAATGCTACAAATTATAATGTTAAGATAAATATACTTGCAACTTTATTTTTAGTGTTTGCATTTTGTGGAGAAATTTGTATAATTGTTTGATGCTTCAATTTACAGTATAATGTTCACAAATGTTCTTGCAACATTTAATTTTTTGTGGATTTCTTGAGAAAAATTAACAAAATGGTTTAATTCTTATAAATGTAATAAATTTCTCATAATTCAATAAATGTACTTGTGACTTTGTTTTCAGTGTTTTTTTTAGAAAATTGTACCAAATTAATGCTTTCAATTATAACATTGAGATGAAACATTCAAAATAAAGAGTCAAGTTAATTTATCTCAACATCATAATTTGAAACGTTAAACAATTTTGTAACAATAAATATACTTGTGATTAAATTTTTTTTGAAGAAGAAGAAAATAGAGATAAAACACTAAATAAAGTTGCATGTCAATTGATCTCAATATTATGGTTTGAAGCATTAAACAATTTTGTCCAAATTCTCTCAAATGAAAAAGAACAGATGTCGGAGGGACATTTAAGATTTTTTTTTTTTTTAAAGAAAAAAATAGTTTAATGCTTCAAATTATGATGTTAAGATAAATGAACATGCAACTTTATTGTTAGTATTTTTACATTTTTGTGAATTTTTTTACAAAATTGTAATGCATAATAAATGTTAGATTAATATATTAATTATTAGTAGTATTTATTGTTAATTTTATTAGGTTTATGCAACAACATAAAATATTTTTTATGTAAATTATCAACTTGTCAGTATCATCAAAATGTTAATTTTGCGGGAGGAAAAAAGCTTGGTAATAACTTTCAAACTATTTTAAGAAAGTTAACGGTTTTCATTTTAATTTCTGTTGAGTTTCCAGTAGACCGAATGAGTGCTCACTTAGATCATGAGGAAACTGGAAGTCTGACTCTTTGAAAGGGTGAAGGACACATTGTGCCCCGTGTCTCACGCTGACGTACATGCACACATGGTTTCTTGGCCTGTTTTGTGTTTCAGCTGAGCTGGGAGACTACAGTCACTCCGAACATTTGCCTGGGTACCTCTCCGAGTACAGCTTCATTCCCAACCCACCACAGGACTTTGAGAAAGAGGTCGCCAAACTTCACCAAGAGCACAAGTAAGAGACGCCAGACATGTCCATGAAATCCTCCAGTGTGTTAAAGATTCTTATATTTAACTGAGTGTCAGCGGAGACTGAGGAACAAAGGGTCACAGCTGAGCACACACACACACACACACACACACACACACGGACAGATTTGTGGAACAAGGCGGTTCATTGTTTGTGGATCTGTGAGATTGAGTCTCTCTCTCTTATGCAGTGGACTCACACCAGCTCAGTCCGAGTTTAACTACTTGAATGCTGCACAGACGCTGGAGCTGTATGGCGTGGAATTGCACTATGCTCTGGTGAGTGACTGGCCCATCTTACCCCGTTGTCTGCCCCTCGTGTTTCATATATACTGCAAACAAACACTAGAGGCTTGATGATGTCTGCTTTCGTTTAAAACTAGGGATGCACCCATGTTTTCTTTCATGTTTTGCTTTATTTGAGTTTTTTGTGTTATTTTTTATTTTTTTAAGTGTTTTATTTGTTTTCTTAGTTTTTTGTTTTGTTTTCTTTTTAATGTTTTGTTTTTGTTTTGTTTGGTTTTTAGTGTTTTGACGCTTTGATTTTGTTTGTTTTTAGTGTTTGTTTTGTTGTTGTCGTTTTTGTGATAATAAATCAGTGTAGTTCTTCTTCAGCAATTAAATGGGTCATATGATGTTGCTAAAAAAACATTATTTTGTGTATTTGGTGTAATGAAATGTGTTTATGCGGTTTAAGGTTCAAAAAACACATTATTTTTCACATACTGTATATTATTGTTTCTCTATGCCCTGCCTTTCTGAAATGCGTCAATTTTTACAAAGCTCATCGGTCTGAAATGCGAGGTGTACGCTGATTGGCCAGCTATCCAGTGCGTTGTGATAGTATAACTCAACATAATCAGTAATTATCCAGTCTTTTTATACGTTGCGTTGCATCGCGCCGCATAAACATAAAACCATGTATGCATCTGTGATCGGAGAAATGACAAACAACAAGCGCTACTCTACACTGCCCAAAACTCGCGTTTGAATCGTAAGTGGCAAATCCTTTAAATATGAAAACGTACTTACAGTCTGTGAGTCAGAACAGCCAGCATTGTAGTCTATCTACTCTTCCAGGATCAGGAAACAGTCCTCCATAAAATGCGCTGGACACATCTGAATATTTGGGTTGAACTGTTCTGGAACAGTGTTGTAAATACAACTTAACCACTGATTTCTAGTCATATCCTCTTTTGGAAGGCCAGACAAAGTAGTTTCGCTTTCACAACAAAACACACAGCGTCTTTACGACATGGCGACAGCAACAATAAAGTTACGCCTTCTTTCATTGCGTGAACATTTGGGGGGCGTTATGCAAATTTTCCCACACAGTGACGTAGACTTGTGGGGGCGTGTTTAAACGAGGCATTTTAGGAGGGCGTGGACCAGTCTTAACTTTTATAAAGAATATCTCTTTGGGTTTGACTTTGACTTTAGTCTTTACAACTTTAGGGATCTTATCTATTCACGAACAGCTTGTAACACTCCAAAGAGAAAGGAAAAATTGAAATCGCATCATATGACCCCTTTAAAGAAAGACACTTAAGCAGAACAAGGTCAGGTCAAAGTGTCTGAATAATTTTTGGTTCCAAATTTTTATACATTTTACTGGTAGTCCACTATATGAAGAATTTTTGGGTATAATATGTCACAGTTCACTTTATTTTGCTATCCTCACTGAAATAATTGAACTATAGTGTCCTGCACCCACTAGTTAAAAAAATATCAAAAATTATATCTGGTGTCTGAATCATTTTTGGTTTGACTGTATATCAAAATGCTACTGACTACAGTTAATTTTCTAGCTGAAAAAAGCTTACAATTTTAATTGCTAGTAAATTTTTACAATTAATTAAAAAGAAATGGAAAAAATTAAATGTGAAATTTAAAGTAGAAAGCAGTAGTAGTATTTTCGTACATCACTATTATGTTGTTCTAGGTATTTGTTCATTCAGTATACTGTTTTGTCATCTGTTGTTTCTTTTAACTGTTCAATCCATCTAGCGTTATTGATCTATTGAAATGGTCACCAGTATAAGCATCCCTTCTTAAGTAAACCAAAAGTTTAAGCACCCTTTGAAACAAAATGGTTTTGATGTTGCCATGGAAACTGCATCCTTATGGTTTCCAACTCTTGATGATTTCAGGACCACTGTAACACAGAGATTTACATCGGAGTTTTGTCTGCCGGCATCTCCGTCTATAAGGACAGGGTACGAGTCAACCACTTTCCATGGTGAGTGTCATATTATCTGTGAATTTCTCCTTAGACGTGATTTTATTTGGGAAATTTGCATTGAAATAAACACAACTGAAAGCTTGTGGATACAAATTTGTTTAATCTTTTATGTCCCATTCCCTCTCTTTTTTTTGTGTTTCAGGTTGAAAATTGTAAAAATATCTTTTAAATCTAAACAGTTTTTTATACAACTAAGAAAAGAACTGGTATGTACAAAATTATGTATTTGTTTAGACTTGTTTTTCATTTAATCTCTCTTTACTTGAATATTGTGTCTAATTATGTTCATTATTACCTGCCGTTTACTTAAGAAATAACTGAAGACTACAATTTAATTAATATTTTACTTTTTAAATTTGAAATCATATCTTTTGCTGTAGTATCAAAATAAAATTAAAAATTGCAAAATTGTGATTGGTACTAACAACTGAAACCGTTACATACTAAAATGGATAATTTGCTCAAATCTGCTTTGAGTTCAACAAACCTTTTTTTCTTGTTTTCTTCCGTCTGATCTCTGTTTTTTTTTTTCATAATGTGTTTCACAGACTGAGAACCGAGAGTCTTTATTGGGTTTCAACATGATGAAC
Source organism: Sinocyclocheilus grahami (assembly GCF_001515645.1). NCBI lineage: Eukaryota > Metazoa > Chordata > Actinopteri > Cypriniformes > Cyprinidae > Sinocyclocheilus > Sinocyclocheilus grahami. The sequence continues at coordinate 1,329,308 of NW_015505266.1, read as the reverse complement.
TACAGAGCTTGTAAGAACTTATGGAAGGCCTGCGTGGAGCATCACACGTTCTTCAGACTGGAGCGGCCCGTTCCTCCGGAGAGAAACCTCTTCCTGCATTACTTCACCCTCGGATCCAAGTTTCGCTACTGGTGAGAACATTAGAAGAGTTTGAACTCGTGTGTTGTTTTTTTGGTATGGGCTGTGTATCACCAGCAAAGTCACGATATGATACATATCACGATATAGAGGCTACGATACATATCACAATACGGAACTGCATTGAATTTCACCTCAGAAGAGTTTAGTAAAACAGCTGTTTATTAAACACTGACTACTATAGTGCCATTTCTAACTATTGGCAGAGCAGGCAGCTGAGCTCTGCATTATGAAGGGCCTCCATAACTGTACCACAGTACAATATAGGTAATGACATATGTTTCATGTTTACATTGGGCACTCCCCACCAGGTACAATATTCTGATTGTTTGCATCTTGTTTTTAAGCCCATAAATAATAATGTACTCTTTCTAATAAATTTATATTGTAATGTACTCATTCTAATATATTAAAAAATCATATTTACATTGCTGGTAGGTTATCATTGCACAAATTAACACACACACTATGTTTTAAAAAATTAGAAGAGTTCTAAACTAATGCGCTGTCTTCACTGTATCTCACACACACATGCTCAGTCACTCACACAGATCACGTTGCGGCCGCACTCAGACATTTAAGAACAAACTTTTTAGCGCTGCCCCGCAATTTGATCAACTAAATAGCTTAATTGCTCAAGAGCTACAGTATCTTTCTCAACAAGGAGCTGGAAACATCACACAGGGTTGCCAGGTTGACAAAGAAAAGTAGCACACTTAACAGATATTTCCGTATTGCGCAAGTGGGAAGCTCTGTTTTGGGGATTACGTCTCTTTATATCAGGCAACCCCGGTTGTGTTCCTCTGCGGCCAGATTAAACCTTGTTGTACCCTATATATTATGCTCTATTCATTATTTATTAGAAACCTTGCACTTTTCTACTCCGTTTTAAATGGTGTTCTTGTATTCAAATTAAGCGCGGTCCACTGCTGCACACGTGCCACAATAGCGATACAGGGACAGCTGTATCGATACTCGTATCGTCAAATCTCTGTGACGATACATCGTCGTATCGATGTTTCGAACACAGCACTAGTATGTAGTGGATATATGAGCAGGCCATGGCACCCCAGTCTTGTTACACTTGTGGTGTTCCCACTCAAAAATGACCAGCTTATAAAAATTTCTTGTTATTCCAAATACTAAATATTGGATTCAGTGTTTTTAGCTTGTTTTCTTTCACACAGTTTTGTATTTCTTTTTTGGAACCGATTGATCATAGGCTTCACTGATCTGAGCTTATGGACTTCAGTTTTTGAGTGAACATCATCGAAGTTATACACAAATTATGTTTTTTCTTCACTCAAAAACATGCAAAAACTTGGGTCAAGCTTAGATTTGGTGACAATATAGAATAACTAGAGCAATTTTTATACATTTTTGACCAGAAACATCAAATTAGATAAAGGATTTTCAGTGCAAGTCAAGTAAGTAAAGTATTAAGTAAAGTTAGTTAGTACAATATGTTAAGTAAAGTTAGTATTTTTAGTAAGTAAAGTATGTTAAGTAAAGTTAAAGTATTTTAAGTAATTTTGCTTGTATAAAATGTTTTGAAACTGCAAATGCATACATATCAAAATTCATACTGAATTTAATTGAAAAGCTGAAAATGATAAATTTAAGCTATATCACCTGCCACTATTAGCAATTTATTGGTTGTGTTTCTCAAGTTTTGCTCATGACTAAGTCATTTTGTCAACTGTTGCACAGTTATCTCTCGTGATTCTTGCACAAATGTAGTTTTGAGAGCCGACAGTGACACTATGTTCTGGATTTTTTGCAGTGGTAGGACAGAGGTGCAGTCTGTACAGTACGGAAAGGAAAGAGGCAACAAGAACAGAGTTTTTGCAAGGTAACACATTTTTAATAACCAATAAGCAGGGGAATTCTGTGCAAGCAATATGCGTTATGTAACAATTTGGAAGTAAAAAGTTATCCGGTAGTAATACTTATCCATTGTGCTTATTTGTTCACAGCAGTGTTGTTTTAGTATCTTTGCAATATTTTTAATTCGTTTTTATTTTGCATTTTAAATTCAATTAGTTTTATTTTAATTTTTTTAAATGTCTACACTGTTTTCAATATGTAAGCTTTTACTTTACTAGTTTTTCATTATATCAAGTTAAAATAAATGAAAAGAAGAAATGTTTCCTGGGCAACTGGATGATTTTTTTTTTTTATATTTGTTTTTTATGAGTTTTTTATATTTTATTTTGTCTCTGTTAATGGTTTATTTGATAAAAATATATATTTTTATATTTCTATGGTTTTGGTTCTAGTTAACTATAAAAGCCCTGGTTCACCACACTATAGACAGTGACGTGGATATTTATCGGTGTTACATCTGCTATATTTAGCAGTATGTGCCAATGTATGTGTGTACGTGTCTGGGTGTGTTGCATTATGGAAAGGCTCGCACCTATCTTGATCCCTGTGGTGTCAGTGTGCATGTGTTTGTGTGGTCAGATGTTCTCAGAACGACACCCAAACACAGGAAGTGTAAGCAGGGCTGTGTAGCGCACGGCTGTGAAGGGCGTGCACATGTTTGTGAAAACACACTCAGACGTTTGCTTCGAAGATGCTGAGGCTGAAAGTTAAACTACGGTTTATGGTTCATCATACTTCTAGGAGGTATTTCTTTTCGACTACGCCAATCTTTTCGCTGTGAAGGGTGCGATAATTGTGTAAAGTTTGACACATTGTTTTTGAGGAGTAGGTTTGTGGTTTTTAAGGGCAACGTGTACGAACATCACAACAGGAAAGAGTAAACTAGTGTTGGTGCATTGCTTGCTACTTTTTTCTGATATTTTCATTGGAAAAATTTTACTTTTTACATTTTACGTTCATGGTGGTTTATGTCAATTATAAGAGATATCGCAGAATGACTTGAAATGGAAATGTTTTTCATAGTATTTCTAAAATGTACGAAATCGTAAATGTTAAAAATATATCAAAAATTGTAATGTGTAAAATGTTTCATGTAAATGCTAAGAAATATCGCAGAATGAGTTGAAATGCAAACGTTTTTCATAGTGTTTATAGTGTACGAAATCCAGTAAGGTTTCTTTCTTAACCTTTGAGAAATGTTTCAGGGCACTTTGTTAGATTTTTAGGTTTTTAGACATAGTAGCAGAAAAGCTTGTTAGTTTGTTGTTTTGACAATCTAAAACAAAAACCATTGTGTAAAATGTACCATGTTGGTTTACGTAAATTCTAAAAAAAAAAATATATATATATATATATATATAGGAGACTGAGTTAAAATTGGCAAGTTTTTTTTCTAAATATTTGTATGAAATTCATTAAGATTTCTTTCTTCAATTTTCAGGAATGTTTCTGGGCAATTTATTAAAAGTTTTTAGAAGTAGCAACAACAAACAACCCAAATGGAAAGAGCGATTGTTTGTAAACTAGTGTTTGTGTCGTGCAACAACAATAATCTAGTGAGTAAAGAGTAGCTTAGGGTAACAGAAAAGAGCAATTTCTTTGTAAAAAAAAAAAAAAAACCTTTTGATTTTTTTTTTATAGTTTTTAGTAGGCCTGGGCGATAAAACGGTATTGATATTTATCGACGGTACACCTTCTTCGATAACGATAAAAAATGTTCGATATAGGCACGTACTATGAGTAACAGACAGCACACACAAACACGAACACATGCTGAAATGAGTGCTGTGCCTGCCTGTGATGAGGAGATTGTGAATTAAAAAAAAAAGAATATTAGTCGAATTTAAAATATACATTTGCATTTGAATGTTAGGTGTGCGTCAGGGAGCGTCATCAGTGGAGCACGAGATGCGGTGATAATGATGTAAGTGACGTTGCATTTTAATGTTTTGTTAGTCTAGCCCACGAGACGCGCCGCTGCTGTGTTATGCATTCAAAATATTAGAGAAATATAGAAGCTCAATGCGGAGAAGATCTTGACTAGGTGAAAACCGTAACCAAGCCATTCACACAGAACGCATATTCAGTGCATTTTTAGACAGACAAATACGACTGCTGCACTCGCGTCTCATACAAGAGATGTAGCCATTTAAAGTTAAAACAGTTTAAACTTTTAGAAAACACGTCGCAAATTTGTGGAGTTTTATTCCTTTTCACTGCGTCTTATGTGTTTTTAAATGCAATCTGTGTGATGGGCGATTCGACTATTTGTATTAAGCATGATGCAAATACATAATGCTGTTTTGTTCATAATTGTTTATGCAATTTACGAAATTATATTGGATTTATATGAGTTAATTTAGACGTAATGCAGGGTTTTTTTTATAGACATTTATTTCTTTGCATTCACAATTTAAATGTGCTGCATTATTTTGCTCATTGCGCCCTCCTGTGGCCTCGGGAGACAAGCCAAAAGTTTAATTAAGACCTATTTAATCTGCATATAAAACATTAGAAATTAGATATTTGTTTAATTTTTATTGTGAGTTTGACTGTTAAAACAAAAAATATTTGTTGTTTGTCTCGATAATAAATTTGGTTAATTTAAAGGGGTCATATGATGCTTTTTTTAAAGATCATTATTTGGTGTAACAGAATATGTTGACATGCTTTAATGTTAAAAAAACACATTATTTTTCAAGTACTGTACATTATTGTAGGTCCTCTATGCCCCGCCTCTCTCAAACGCTTCGTTTTCTACAAAGTCCCTCCTTCCGACAAGCGCAGTCTGCTCTGATTGGCCAGCTGACCCAGTGCATTGTGATTGGCCGAACACCGCAAGCACTCGTCGGAAATGTAACGCCCCCTTACCATAATCGTGAGCTTCATCTTTCAAAATAAATGTAAAGACAGAGCCCGAAAAGGGAACAGAGTCGTGTGACAGACACAGTGATGAAGCTGTCGACTTTGATGTGATGCGCTCTCTCTCTCTCGCGCTCTCTCTCTCTCTCTCTCACAGAAAGGAAAACTTGAAATTCGCATCATATGACCCCTTTAAAAATACAGTGGTTAAATTAAAAAAAAAAATTTCCTATTGCTCTTTGTTTTTAAAAAGGTTATAAAAAATGTAAATAATTATCGATACCGAACGATATGAAACATTATATCGTTGATACATTTTTTAGCTATATCGCCCAGCCCTAGTTTTTAGACATGGCATGTGTACGAACAATGTAACAGGAAAGAGTGTTTATTTGTAAACTAGTGTTGTTGTAATGGTAACTTTTTTATGTTTTCATTGTTTTCCTATAAAATATCGCAAAATTGAGGGAAATCAAGTTTGAATTTGAAATGTTTATGTTACAAGGTACTTTGTTATAAAACGTTTAAGGTTTTCAGTAGTAATAAACGTAACCGCAAATGCATTGTTTGTTTGTAAACTTGTTTGCTCATCGCAAACTTGCTTTTGAAATGTGTAAACTGTACCTTGTTCATTTACATATTGTAAATAACTTTAAATTTGAAATAGTTGGGCTTTTCACAATATTCCTAAAGTTTACGATAACTAAGACTTTTGAAAAGAGTCGCATGTGTATGAACCAAAGATAACAGGAAAGAGTGATTGTTTGTAAACTATATTTAAAGGTCACTTTCTCTGACATTTTTGCTGTCAAATAAATTGTAATAAAGTTTATGAAGATTACCAATTGTAATTCTAATTGTTACGTAACGTCAAATGTGCCATGTTGGTTTATGTAAATGCCACAGCAGTAGTGATTAAACATTTTTACAGATGCAAAAATTTTTATCGAATTTTACATTAGGAATTGCATTGTACATTGTTTCTTGTGGTTCTGGTTGATGGATCTGTTGTGAATCTAATGTGTTTCCAGGTCGCCGAGCAAGCCTCTGGTCAGAAGACTGATGAGCGGTTTGGACTGGGAGACCGTCAGCAGGAATTCCCTCTCGGACGACCGGCTGGAGACTCAGAGTCTGCCGAACCGTTCTCCACCAGACTCGCCCGATCAGTGAGTTAACACACACTCACAAACTAACCCACATAATGCAAGTCCATCCAGTCTGTGGGTTAGCGCTCCAATTATGTTTTTAATTTCTTTCTTTGCTCAGCAGTAACTCAGTGTTCACCACAGACGGGGCGCGGGTCAGGCCTTCCTCCATTGGCCACCTAGTTGATCACGTGATCGATGACTCGCCATGCCAGACGTTCACCAATCACAAGTCTGCGTCCTCCACACAGGCCAACAGCATCAGCCTGGACTCAACACCGTGAGTTTTGAACTTTGTCAGTATAAGTGAAACTGTGCTCATTATCACAAACTTTTATTCTATTCAATAACTCGGGAAAGAAACAATCACAATTCAGTATGCAAATATGGCAATGATAATAATTGCTAGATTTGTAGTATTTTTGAATACTGAACATTCTTACAGTAAAATTTGTACATTTTAAACTATTTAGATAGTCAATTAATTTGTTGATTTATTTTTTTAAATGATTAATTAAAGCTAATTTTATCTCCAGTATTTCTTGTACAATGCGTCTTGTAAATTGGTGGTTGTAAAACTAATTTTTTTTGTAAGATTTACAAAAGTCAATTTACACTATACATTTCATCTAAAAAGGTTACAAATATATATGTATATATTTATAGATTGTATTGCTTTTTATTTGTAACCCTAACATTTTGTTAATCATTTGTAAAAAAACAAAACAAAAAAAGTTTGTGTAAGCTATTGCATTTAGTTTAATTCATAAGTTTATAGTTTGCGTTTAAGCATGTTTTTCTTGTACAATGTGCAAAATTGAAGGTTGTAAATCAAAAAATGTAAATATACACTTTACATTTTGTGCAGAAAAGGTTTAAAATATAAATGTTACAATGTAAGTGTAAAAACAGTCAATGATTACATTAATTTTCAGTTTTTTAGTAGTTCCAGTCCTAACTTTTTGTTAATTATTTGAAAAAAAAATTAAATAAAATAAATATATATATATATTTATTATTGTTATTTTTTAATTCAAATATAAATATATGTGTAAACGATTACATACAAAATCTAAATGTTACAATATAATTGTAAAAACACTTAGTTAATTTTCAGATTTCAAGTTACACAAACATTTTCAGTTGGCATAAACTATTGCATTCAATTTAATATGTAAATTTATAGTTTATGCATAGTTGCATACAACCTTTTACACAAGACATACATCGGTTTATCACAAACTTTCATCCTCTTCAGTGTTTCATACAACTACATTTTTAGAATTTTTTTTTATTATCAACCCGAGACGTTTAGTTTTTTGGCCTTTTTTACCTTGTGAAATTAAGCCACATGAATGTTCCTCCCAGTGCAGCTACAAAGCTAAATGTTATGATGCTAAATCATCCACATTTTATTTATGTTTACCTGTGTGTTTCCTGTAAAAATTCTACTTGGTATAATAATCACTTATCTATCACTCATTTAATCCTGTCATGTGCAGTTGGATAACACAGGGGCTGGACTGACACACTTTGAGTCATCAAAGTTTCCCCTGCGAAATGTTGTTCTTATTTTAGCACCACACAGTAGACGCACACTCTCTCTGGCAACCTGAGGTTAAATATCGTGTGACCACACACCTCTGACGAAATTACACGTTCGTGGTTCGACACTGTTTTCACACACATTTAATTTTTAGAATTTTTTTTTTATTATCAACCCGAGACGTTTAGTTTTTTGGCCTTAGTGGTTACCTTGTGAAATTAAGCCACATGAATGTTCCCCCCAGTGCAGCTACAAAGCTAAATGTTATGATGCTAAATCATCCACATTTTATTTATGTTTACCTGTGTGTTTCCTGTAAAAATTCTACTTGGTATAATAATCACTTATCTATCACTCATTTGATCCTGTCATGTGCAGTTGGATAACACAGGGGCTGGACTGACACACTTTGAGTCATCAAAGTTTCCCCTGCGAAATGTTGTTCTTATTTTAGCACCACACAGTAGACGCACACTCTCTCTGGCAACCTGAGGTTAAATATCGTGTGACCACACACCTCTGACGAAATTACACGTTCGTGGTTCGACACTGTTTTCACACACATTTCAGTTTGAGAAACGGCGAGCGTTTGAACTAGGGGAAATTGCTTTCAGCTTTGTGGTGGGCACAGTTCAGTGTGTTACGGTGGCATGACTGATTAAATTTACGCCGATAAACCCAGCACCATTTTCCATTGGAATAATCTGCGACCACGCATTTCCTTTCTCAGATCATGCCATCTCATTTCGCAATGTCAGAATTTCCAGATCTAGGCTGTCCAGTTCACTTTCGATTCATCGCGTGCATTGATTGCTCTTTGATGTGGAGTTCTCATGTTCTTCATAAAGATTAGAGTTTTAAAGAGTCTTGCTTCTTATCTCTTTTTTGACCTGATTATGAAAAGAAATGGCTGTGCTTGTAAGGTGAAATGTAGTGGTAGACGAATCACAGTTTAGTTCAAAATTCAGTAGATGCAAGCAGGAATAGCCTGAAAAAAAAATTCAGAATGCAAATAATTGGAAGAAAGTAAGGTCCAACTAAAATTATTATGCAAATATGACAATGATATCATTGCTAGATTTTGTTTAGTTTTGTTAAGTGTACACTGTACATGTTGTGTGCAACGGATTTAAAATGTAACGTTGTAATTTTTATTGCTTTGTTTTTGTAGTCATTCACATAAACATAATTGCGCAAATTGTCACATTAAAATCACTTCATAAGTTTAGAGTTAATGCGTTAAAATTTTTTCAGTTTGAACACCTAGTAAGTGAAGTCCTGTAGTTTAGTTAATCATAGGGGTGGCTCGATACCATTTTTTCAGAACCGATACCGATCCGATACCAAAAATTCTGAGTATC
>NW_015505266.1:1319289-1320160 GCF_001515645.1 Sinocyclocheilus grahami | reverse complement strand
TAGGGCTAAATCTGGTAGGCCTACACATTGCTCTTTGTATTGTTGTAAAATACATTCATGAAAAACAAGTAATATATTTAAATATAAATATATACTATAGTAGTCAACATTTGAAGTGGATCAAAACCTTTCATCAAAGATGTCCTAAAACCAAAACAATACCCGTTCTTGCCTTAGGACAACTTTGATTAACTTTTTGATCCATTTCAAATGTTGACTACTGTATAAATTAAACAACATTTCTTTTAAATGTATGGAAGAGTAATGAGGCAGCAACATATGATAGATAAGACGAACAAGAAAGGCTATTAATAATCTTTCATTGCACAAAAGTATTATGATACTAAAGGCTCCAAATACAGAGCGGCACAAAGCGCTTATGCGCATCCCGTGCGCAGAATGATGCGCTTGAAGCAACACGGCGTCAAAGCGCGCAGAATAGAGAAGTTCAAAGCACAAAGTGAAGAGATATTGATGCGTAGTGTATTAAATATGTGCGTTAGTTTGAGCCTTTTCTTTTAATTCAATTCAATTCAAGTTTATTTGTACAGAGCTTTTCACGATACAACATTGCAAAAAGAAACTTTACAGCAAATTAAGTTTCTACTATTTAGTGGTAGCTTATCAGTGGTGACTGTCAGTCAATGTACATATGGCAGAAATGTACGGGAAAATATATTAAAGACGTAATCAAACAGACGATGAACACTATTAACAGCAGTTATTATATGATGCAATCAAACTTATAGCAAAATGTGGTAGTTCTGTATGTTGTTTCAGGGTTGGCATCATCTGAGGTCCTCTGAGGGGTTGCATCATCTCTTCTCAGGTGTTCTGGATCCAGACTGAAGCTTGTGTAAATCCTAGTTAC
>NW_015505266.1:1314791-1319184 GCF_001515645.1 Sinocyclocheilus grahami | reverse complement strand
TGTACTGTCTTTTGGTCCAGTAAGCAATATTTCTGTCTTATCCAAATTTAATAGGAGAAAATTATTGGTCATCCAATCTTTTAAATTTTTAACACACTCTGTTAGCTTAGATCATTTTGAAGTTTCATCTGGTCTTGTTGAAATATATTGTTGAGTATCATCAGCATAACAGTGGAAACTAATCCCGTATTTTCTAATAATATTACCAAGGGGCAACATGTATATCGAAAATAGCAGAGGACCTAGGACAGATCCTTGTGGCACTCCGAAATCTGTATATGGCCCTGGTGGTCTATACACCGTAGCCAGAGCAAGAGATATGATAGATTTCTTTTGCATATGTGTAGTTTAGTTAATCGTCGTGTAGTTTAGTTAATCATTCGCAAAAACATGTTTGCGCAAACTATCACATTTAAATAAATGTGTAAATTTATAGTTTGTGTAAGATTTTACAGTTAAAATAATAGTAAAATTTAATGCCATTTAAATTTTTAACAGTTTTAAATTTCAGTTACTGTGCTCGTGACGAACAATTCATAGTGCTCTTTACTCCAGTATAGTGATCTAACCAGATATCCGGTAGAAATTTACACGATTTAGAAACAGCATGAAACGCCAGCAAAATAAATTCCTTTTTATGCAAAACCTTTATTTACAGATCAAGTATAACATTTAGGAACATTTAATCATCTTGGAGAGAGTTTCATCGTCTTGACTGTCATAACCGAACGCGACACACAGTTTGAATGGAGGATGACAGACCGTTGCAGCGGGGAGAAGAGTTTACGTGAATTTGACTTTAATATTCATTTGTACCTCACAATAAACTATAGAACAACTTCAGAACACTTGAAATATAGTGCACGAAAACTTTATGGTGCTTTATAATGTTTTTGTGGCTTTCTTGGGGTTTAGTAATAACACAGAATAGTATACGCACTATATCAGATTTGGATCGGTCTCATCTGACCGATACCCCTGTAGCGTCTGGACCACCCAAACACACAATATATATTTTGTTAGCTAGATTTAACAAATACTCTGTAACACCCCACGAACAGGCCCCTGGTTTCATGGTAACCTAGACATTTACAACCTTGTGGAATGTGAGCTGAGACTCTCAGCTGCATTTCACAGAAGCAAGAGGCACAAAGGCAGAGTAGAAATGGACTTTGCTACTAATTAATTCATAGGAAATCCTTTCTTTGAATGAACACACATATTCTTCAGGCCATTGTGTATATTATTGCTGTTTTGTATTAATCTGTTGTATTATAGACTATTTTATTCATGCTTACGATAAACCACTCATTCATATAACCTTACATATACCGTGTTTAGTATCTATGAATTCACCTTCTGATGATCTAAACAAGAGTGTATATTATATGTTGGTACATAGGCAATATATTAGTGTCCTGAGAATCTTTAGTATTTTCGATTCAAGTTCCAGATACTAAGTACCATTTTTCCACACAAAGAGTCATAAACGCCATAAACGCAATTTCAATAACTATATTGTATTGCAAATAATGAATATAACATTTGAATTAATGTGTAAATTTATAGTTTGCTTAAGATTTTACAGTTAAAATATAATAGTAAAATTTAATGCCAGTTTTTTTATTTGATCAACTAATTAATTAATTGCAGTCATGTGGTTTAGTTAATCATTCAAAAGAAAAAGTTTACGCAAACTATCACAATTAATTTAATGTGTAAATTTGTAGTTTACGCATAATATTTTTACAATTAGGCAATAGTAAAATTTATTCGCAGTTTTCATTATTATGATTTTTTTGTTCACCTAATTTTTGCAGTCCTGTAGTTTATTTAATAATTCGTAAAAATTTGATTTGCATATGTATTACTAGGCTCATTGTTTGCAAAAAAAGTTGAAGATATAAATGCTACAGTATAAGACCCAGCTAATTGATTAATTACAGACTATTTTCATTGTTAGTTTTCATTAATTTAATCAATTAGTTGTCTAACTTTAAAAAAAATATCTAAAAGCATGTTTGAGTATTCAGTAAGTCTAAATTTGTATGTTAAGCGGATCAGGCAAACTGTACACTAAACTTCATTCATTTCAACTGGTTAATGCAAACAATTTTACGCTATTCAGTGTTTTCGACTCGGCACATTCAACTGTCAAAACCCACAGTTTAACAACACAAAAGACGAATCGGATATCTCTCCCTTCAGCCTGACAGTCTAAACAATCCTTGTCTTCGTTCTAACAGCGAATTTTTTTTTAGCCTCGTTTGTTTTTATTATGTAAATGTCCTGGAGGCTGGGGCATTTGGGTTTAGTAATAACACAGAATAGTATACGCACTATATCAGATTTGGATCGGTCTCATCTGACCGATACCCCGATCCAGCAGAAAATGCCAGTATTGGAGCGATACCGATACTGAATATCAGATTGGCGCACACCTAGTTAATCATTTGTAAAAATAATTTGTTTGCGCAAACTATCATATTCAAATGAATGTGTAAGTTAATAATTTAGTGTAAGAATGTTTAAATGAATCAATAGTGACATTTATTTACAGTTTGCTTTATTAAATCAAACTGTCGATTTAAAATTCATTTGTAAGTTTATAGTTTATGCGTACGAATGTTTCAGTTTATCAGTAGTGACACTTATTGCCAATTATCATTATTTTTTATTTGATCACTGGAGTCCTGTAACAAGTTTGCACACACAAAAGTTTGTGTAATCGTTACATTTAATCTATAGTAAAATTTGTTGGTGATTTTTCTGTTACTTTTTTTTATTTATTTGATCACCTTGTTGTTGCAGTCCTGTAGTTTAGTTAATCATTCATAAAACATGTTTGCACAAACTACCGCATTTAATTTAATGTGTACGTTTATAGTAACAAATAAGACTGTTACAATTAATCCACAGTAAAATTTATTGGCAGTTTGCATTATTATTTTTTATTTATTTGCAATACAATATAGTTATTGAAATCCTGTAGTTTGGTTAATTATTCGTAAAAACCCTTGCACAAACTCGCATTAATTTGTAAGTTTACAGTTTGTGTAAGAATGATTCAATTTATCATTAGTGACATTTATTGTCAATTTTCAGTATTATTATTCATTTATTTGATCACCTAGTTATTGCAGTCGTGTAGTTTAGTTAATAATTCGCAAAAACATGTTTGCGCAAACTATCACATTTAAATTAATGTGTAAATTTATAGTTTGCTTAAGATTTTACAGTTAAAATATAATAGTAAAATTTAATGCCAGTTTTTTTTATTTGATCAACTAATTAATTAATTGCAGTCATGTGGTTTAGTTAATCATTCAAAAGAAAAAGTTTACGCAAACTATCGCAATTAATTTAATGTGTAAATTTGTAGTTTACGCATAATATTTTTACAATTAGGCAATAGTAAAATTTATTCACAGTTTTCATTATTATGATTTTTTTATGTTTACCTAATTTTTGCAGTCCTGTAGTTTATTTAATAATTCGTAAAAATTAGATTTGCATATGTATTACTAGGCTCATTGTTTGCAAAAAAGGTTGAAGATATAAATGCTACAGTATAAGACCCCTGCTAATTGATTAATTACAGACTATTTTCATTGTTAGTTTTCATTAATCAATTAGTTGTCTAACTTTAAAAAAAATATCTAAAAACATATTCAGTAAGTCTAAATTTGTATGTTAAGCGGATCAGGCAAACTGTACACTAAACTTCATTCATTTCAACTGGTTAATGCAAACAATTTTACGCTATTCAGTGTTTTCGACTCGGCACATTCAACTGTCAAAACCCACAGTTTAACAACACAAAAGACGAATCGGATATCTCTCCCTTCAGCCTGACAGTCTAAACAATCCTTGTCTTCGTTCTAACAGCGAATTTTTTTTTAGCCTCGTTTGTTTTTATTATGTAAATGTCCTGGAGGCTGGGGCACTGAGCACTGCCTGTTGACTGCAGAGCAGAGGGGCTTTCTTGCTTGAAATCTGAGCATTCATAATGAGACCGTGTGTGTGTGTGTGTGTGTGTGTGTGTGTGTCCCTGCAGAAATGGCTTCTCTCTGAGCAACAGTCCCAGGTCTTAATACTCTTCGCCTGCTATGCAAATACGCCGAGCTTTGATGAATTGTTGGAAATCTTCGCTAAATACCCAGCAGATATACAGCGCTGCTCATGCCTCCTGCTACTTACTTACAGAACATAAATCATCGTTGTTGCCTAGGCTACACCATTTTATGAAAAGTCTGAAAATGGGGGAATCAGATCATCTTACACGTGATCCTTGGATGGTTTACAGTTCAGTTTATCCCTGCTTACAGACAAGGTTCCCACGGTTATGGAAAAAAAACTGGGATCAGGGAATTAAAAAAAAAAAATATATATA
>NW_015505266.1:1296300-1314610 GCF_001515645.1 Sinocyclocheilus grahami | reverse complement strand
AAATATATATATATATATATATATATATATATATATAAATTTTTATTTTTATATATTTATTTATTTTTATATTTATTTATTTATATATAAAATGTAAAAAAAAATTAGGCTTGGAAAAAACTGTGAATCAAAGTTGTCTAGTTACACGTGTCTCTAAAATATTCAATCTGCTAGAAATTGCTGTTTGTAAGGGCAAAAATCCTAGTCTAGAAATCATGCACAACTGGAAAAGTTAGGAACATTTCATAAGTGAAAAGATGTGTGAGAGGTCAGAGTTTGTCATATCTATAATTTTGCCATAATAGAAATGCAAAAAGTATAAAAAATTTAATAAAATTAAGGAAATTTAAAAAAAAATCTTTTTTTTAAATAATCGGAAGAATTTCTCTTATTTATCAGCCAGTATTGGATATTTAATTTTAGATGTTTGTTTCTTCATATTTAGTGCTAAAAATTGTATAAAAAAAAAAAAAAAAAAGCAAACAAAAGTGTGAATATACAGTATGCATTTTACAGTGTAAGAGTGAAAAATTACTTGCTATTGACGTTAAATTTTATTTTTGTTTTACTGTTCATTTCATTAGGGATTTTATTGCTTCGTTTTTGTTGCACTAGGATTTTTTTTGTATTCATTCGTAAAAACTTGTTTGGAGAAACAAACAAAATGTACAGTTTTGTTGAAGTTTAAAGTTGAAATTTACATTAAATTTAATACTTAAGTTTATAGTTTAAGAAGTTTAAGTTTTATCACATAGTTATTAAATTTAATGGGTAGTACCAGATTGGACTCTTTAAGAGCATTTTCTTATAGTAGAGAACTCGGCTTATTAATTTTATTCAACTCATGTCAAATTGAGTAGTTATCAATAATTCATACTGTACATTAATAATATCGTAATACCTAACATCAATCTATTGATTTAAGTGTTTAGTATTTTATTTCAATTCGTTTAGGTTGAGAATATGTAAATAATACATATGCAAATTAGGGATGTAACGATTCACTCAACTCACGATTCGATTCACGATTCGATTTGATTCATGATTTTTTTTTTTTTACTAAATGAGATTTAAGACAAATGATAAATTAAATGTGTCCTTTTGTTATTGCTTGGACAAAATGCTGCACGTTTCTTTGGGAAATTGAAATATAACACTATAATAATATACTAATATAGCACTTGCATATTATTGCTCTTTTGTTGGTTTTGATTGCTTCTATTGTCCTCATTTGAAAGTCGCTTTGGATAAAAGCATCTGCTAAATAACAAAATTTAAATATAGGCTAATGTAAATAACAAAATTAAATTTAAATTTAAAAAAAGCTCCAAATCAAATAAGTAACACAAATAAAATAAATCTCTTCATATAAACAAACTAAGGCTTTGTCTGTGCTTTCCATTTAAAATTAGAGGCAACCACTGCATTTTAATCATGATCCAAACAAAGATGCGGCATACATGCAACATAAGCAGTTTTTAATCTAAATTAGAGGCTAATGTAAATAACAAAATTAAATTTAAATTAAAAAAAAGCTCCAAATCAAATAAGTAACACAAATAAAAGAAATCTCTTCATATAAACAAACTAAGGCTTTGTCTGTGCTTTCCATTTAAAATTAGAGGCAACCACTGCATTTTAATCATGATCCAAACAAAGATGCGGCATACATGCAACATGAGCAGTTTTTAATCTAAATTAGATTGTATAATTTCGAAATTTGAAGCAAAAACAGAATGGTTTGACTTCAGCTTTGTGAAACTATACATAAAAAATATCTGCATGAAACCGAAACAGCAAACGAGCTGAATGAGACGCAGATTCACTCTCTGCCAGCAGGTGGCACTTAAAGCGTTTCCTTGGTTTCCGCTGCAAGCAAAACAGCGCTGCACTTATGAACTTTAATATGCATTATACAGAGACAAGATGAAAAGAAAAACTACAATCTAAACTGTTCTGAAGACAGTAAGTTCCCCTCAGACATGCATTCATATAAACTCCTGCCCCTAAATGAATCGTGATTTGTTTAGCATCTCAACCGATTTGAATCGTCACATATTTGAATCGATTTTCAACCAGCTCGCGGTTAATCGTTACATCCCTAATGCAAATACATTATACATTTTTAATTACATTTTAATTTTTACATTTTTCCTTTTCACAATTGTAAACTGGATTTTTAATAGGCTATTCTTTCTTGCATCTAAATTTAAAAGCAGATTGGACAGGTTTTAATGGGTGCATCCTTGAAAATTTGTATTATTAAAAGTATAAAAACTGCACAAGTATTTATCTGTAAGTTCCAAAGTCTGTTTCTATATTACATGATCTTAATTGGAGGAGGTGTGATATTTGTTTCTCTAAAAATGCCATAGATGGTGCTAAACACTTTCACAAATACTCCTTCATACGAATCATACATAGACTCTTACAGGAGTGTTTTCCAGACTTTATTTATTTATTAACATTTAATTGATGTTTTTTATGTATTTATTTGATTATATGCTTGCAGTATATATATATATATCTTGCAGTTACCGTTCCCTAATGCAAATACATTATACATTTTTAATTACATTTTAATTTTTACATTTTTCCTTTTCACATTTGTAAACTATTTTTAATAGGCTATTCTTTCTTGCATCTAAATTTAAAAACAGATTGGACAGGTTTTAATGGGTGCATCCTTGAAAATTTGTATTATTAAAAGTATAAAAACTGCACAAGTATTTATCTGTAAGTTCCAAAGTCTGTTTCTATATTACATGATCTTAATTGGAGGAGGTGTGATATTTGTTTCTCTAAAAATGCCATAGATGGTGCTAAACACTTTCACAAATACTCCTTCATACGAATCATACATAGACTCTTACAGGAGTGTTTTCCAGACTTTATTTATTTATTAACATTTAATTGATGTTTTTTATGTATTTATTTGATTATATGCTTGCAGTATATATATATCTTGCAGTTACCGGCTCTGACCTCTAAGCTGCACCGCCCACAAATGCAATACGTGGTGTATTCATGAATTAGTTTTTGCATGAATGTTTTTCCAGGTCTCCTGATGTGACGACAGACGAGCAGCCGCCGGCTCTGCCCCCAAAACAGTCCAGAAGAGACCCTCTGACCCACAACGGCAGATCCCAGTCTCAGCACGAACTGGACGAGCACCTCAGCGAACTATACAATGTACCTGCGACATCAGGAAAGAGCATGGTGAGGACAACACTTTCTTACAAACATAAACGCTACATGTGTTTGCTCATCTCTCGTTCATCGTTTGATTAATTTGTGTTTTTTTCCTCAGAATGGAGCTGTGCCTCATGATAATCTTGTTCTGATTAAAATGAGGCCGGATGAAAACGGGCGATTTGGATTTAACGTTAAGGTGTGTTTTTGGTTGCTCAACTACAGTTGCACTTTTTGGAAGCTGAAATTGAATATCATAAATCATAAAAAATTATCTTCATGTTGTTTCTGTATCTAGAATTGCTTAGATGTAGCAGATGACATAAAATGCGATTGTCTGCTGTTTAACGCTAACTTATATTGATATTTGATAGATATATATGATATTTGAAAATTGTTTGTAATTTTACAAATAAAATTGGTTAAATTACAAAATTTGTAATAATAATCAAATATCAATATGTTTATAATTATATGTTTAACATAATATATAATTAAAATTTTACAAAAATAAATAATAACAATATTTCATATTGTTGATATACAATTGTATATTTTAAAATGACAGAAACCTTACTGTATATTTATTAAATAAAAAATTTAAGTAATAAAAAATATAATACTTTCAGTTTTAGATTCTTTTATTAAATTATAATTAAAATGTATATAATGATTATGATAACCACAATAATTATTATTGTTATATATTATTCAATTAATAATTTATATATTATTTTAAAAAACATAAAAATATATAACTCTCTCTCTCTCTCTCTATGTATATATATATATATATATATATAATTCTATAATTTTTATACAGTATATGTAAACATTTTTATTATGTAATGTATACAGTACTAGGAACCACAATCATTTGTGTTTTTTTCCTCAGAATGGAGCTGTGCCTCATGATAATCTTGTTCTGATTAAAATGAGGCCGGATGAAAACGGGCGATTTGGATTTAACGTTAAGGTGTGTTTTTGGTTGCTCAACTACAGTTGCACTTTTTGGAAGCTGAAATCGAATATCATAAATCATAAAAAATTATTTTCATGTTGTTTCTGTATCTAGAATTGCTTAGATGTAGCAGATGACATAAAATGCGATTGTCTGCTGTTTAACGCTAACTTATATTGATATTTGATAGATATATATGATATTTGAAAATTGTTTGTAATTTTACAAATAAAATTGGTTAAATTACAAAATTTTTAATAATAATCAAATATCAATATGTTTATAATTATATGTTTAACATAATATATAATTAAAATTGTACAAAAATAAATAATAACAATATTTCATATTGTTTATATAAAATTGTATATTTTAAAATGACAGAAACCTTACTGTATATTTATTAAATAAAAAATTTAATAAAAAATATAATGCTTTCAGTTTTAGATTCTTTTATTAAATTATAATTAAAATGTATATAATGATTATGATAACCACAATAATTATTATTGTTATATATTATTCAATTAATAATTTATATATTATTTAAAAAAACATAAAAATATATAACTCTCTCTCTCTCGCTCTATGTATATATATATATATATATATAATTCTATAATTTTTTATACAGTATATGTAAACATATTTATTATGTAATGTATACAGTACTAGGAACCACAATAATTATTATTTTTGTTAAATAGTATTTATACTATATACTAATATGTATAAATAGTATTTTATACATTTATACTAATATGTATAAAAATAGTATTTATATAATAATATATATCTGTGTGTGTGTATAATTTCTTTTCATTCTTTTTTTCCTACTAAAATTATTATTATTTTTAAGTATGTATTAATAAATGTTAATAAATCTCTTCTTCATCCACAGGGTGGCGCTGATCAGAGGATGCCCATCATAGTGTCCCGTGTGGCTCCAGGAACTCCGGTAAGTTCATGCATCTCTCAGAGATCAGATGATGAGTGTTTTTATGTCAGGTGACATGAGTCTCATTAAAGTCACGAGGCGCTTCAGTAAACAGCAGCTCAGCCCGATGATTGATTCTTGATTTCATTCCCTCAGATGGGAATAATAAAGTCTGAAAGATTTGAAAATCAGGTTGTTATTTAAACAGACTGCATGAAATGTTGATTTTCGACTTTTGCTGTGATTTCTATGGCCCTCACCTATCATCTGTGACCTTTGACCTCTGTCAGGCTGATATGTGTATGCCGCGCCTCAACGAGGGCGACCAGGTGGTGCTGATTAACGGTCGTGATATCTCAGAGCACATTCACGATGACGTGGTTATGTTAATTAAGGCCAGCTGTGAGGACCAATCAGGAGAGCTCATCCTGCTCGTCAGGCCCAATGGTACGATCCGTCCGGACGGGCCTTCAAATTTGAATTTTAGTAGTTTCAATTATATGTGAAATCTAAAATACACTTGCTTTCTTTCCTTCCTTTTCCTTCAGCCATCTATGACGTGGATGAGGAGCAGGAGAAGTTGGATCTGGAGCCAGATTTCCAGTATATCCTGGAGACGTCCGGTCTGGAGCTGAGCCACTCAGAGGCCGATAGTTTGAGATACTCCATGCAGCTGCTGAGAGATGGGCTGTCCAGCGGTACTGTCGCTGCACAGTTTGATGTAAGTTAGACAACATATACTAATACATTATTTTGTATCATAATTATATATATATATATCGTTCCAAACCTGTGTATATATACAGGTTTGGAACGACATGAGAGTTAGTAATTAATTACATAATTTTTATTTTTGGGTGAACTATCCCTTTAACAAAAAATATTTTAAGAAATATTAGAAAATTAAACTTAAATTATGAAAATTTTTCTAAATAAATATTTTGTTTTTATAAATTATATTTTCATATATTAACTAAATAAATCAACATTTGGTGATTTTGTTTAATGCAAGTTTCTTACAAATATAATACAACTTTCAAAATGTCATAATATAAATTACAAATAAATAACATTGCTGGTCTTATGTGTCAGATTGATTGCTACATATATTCTAAAAAAAAGTTTATTTTAATATATTATTTTATATTTATTATAATTATTATATTTATTTAATCACTGTAGATCCAATATTATTTTTTAACAATGGTGTTTTAAGAAATATTAGAAAAGTATACAGAAATTGCGCAAATTTTAAAGTATTTTGTTTTTATGCATCTTATTTTCATATATTGATTTTTATAAACTGTTATTATATATTTATTATAATGTTATAATATTATATCTATATGTATTTAGTCACTGTAGATTCCTTTTAATGATTTAATAAATAATATTTTAAGACATATTAGGAAATTAAACATAAATATATATTTTTTTTTTATTAACTATAAATAGTCAAAACAATTGATTTTGTTTAATACATTTAATAAGTTACAAAATGTCAAATTAATATAATAAATTACATTGCTGGTCTTATGTTTCAGATTCATTGCAACATGTAAATAAATTTATATAAATTGCCAATTGTGTGTGTGTGTGTGTTGTGTACATGTATATGTATGTATATATATATGTGTGTGTATGTGTGTGTGTGTGTGTGTGTGTGTGTGTGTGTGTCATATCATTTTGATTTTCATTTCTGATTGTGCTGCTATCTACATCTAGAAATCTTACGTTGCACTGGGTTGTCGGCTGCATTACATTTTAGTCACATAATTTCCTGTTGCTCGTTTCAGACTGTCTCAATTACTTCCTGTTTGCTGAGCTTGCTGTTTTAATGTCATGAACTTGTACTAATCGCAAGCTTAATTTAGCCTGTTTATTAACAATCATAATGAAAATAATCGCTATGAAAATGAAACCGCTAATATTGCACAGTAACACAGTAAAAAGTCATGTTATTTTTGTTTAAAACGTAGGCAGAAATTGTATTTTGTTAACTTTATAATAACTTTACAGCAACTGTACAGGAAACGTCCTGGGATGTCCATGTCATGTGCCAGATTGCCACAAAACGTCTCCAAAAACCGCTATCGGGACATTTCACCATGTGAGTACACAGCTTGTTTTTGTTTTGGACTCAGAAATGTTTTCATGATTAGCTGGATGCTCATACCGGTTTATTTTGTGACAGATGACACCACTCGAGTTGTGTTGAAGGGGACTGAAGATTATATCAATGCAAATTTCATTAATGTGAGCATTCTTCGTTGATTATGGTTATTTAAAAGTTATTTTGTCAATGTTTTGTTCTTAGAAAATTGTCATCTGTATATATTTATGTGTTTTCAGATGGAAATCCCAGGTAAAGGTGAAGTAAAGCGGTATATCGCCTGTCAAGGGCCTCTTCCTGGGACCTGCTCTGACTTCTGGCAGATGGTGTGGGAACAGAGCGCCGCCCTAGTGGTCATGCTCACGACACAAGTTGAACGTGGCAGGGTATGAAGATATTTCTTAAATTTTAAATAAATAGAAATGATTCACAGACAAAGGTGGTAGAAAAAATTATATTTATTTATTAAGCTGTGTTATTTTGTGATTTAAAATTTTTTACATTTGAATAATTCAGTAAATGACAAATTAACTACTTTGCTGGACTTGTGTGTCAGATTTATTGCTACATATTGTCACGGATGCCTACTGCGGTAGAGTGAGGAACGAAGAGATGAGGGAATAACAATAATAACAGTCTTTAATAATCCAAAGGAACCAGGAACAAGCACGTAGCAACGGGGAACTGACGTTTAAGACTCGACACAGAAACATAGGGCAGAACACTTTAAATACACAACACAAATGAGGGAATGACATGTGAGGGGATCAACTAATAATGAGACACACCTGGGAGCAATGAACACAATCAAACACAAGGGAAAACTAGGTCACGGAGCACATGGGGAGGAAAACAACGCACAGACAGGTCCAAACTCCTGACCCACACACACACACACACATACATATATAAATATATATATATAGTGCACTGCATAAATGAGTACACCCCCTCTGATTAAATATAAAAGATGTATTTTCTTAATGATCACTAATATAATTCATAGAAAGATGGCAAAATTGAAATCTATTAAACATAATTTTAAAACTTAATAAAAACAGAGAAATGCATGCCATTAATATCTGTAAAATAAGAAACTTAGCCAATTTTTGTTTAAATGAAGGATTGCTGAATTGAGTATAACCTAGATTTAAATCAACCAAGTGTAATATTCTAGAACTTAATATGTCCTCCAGAACTCTAAGTATACTGCTCTGACACTTCTTGGCACTGATTGTACAAGTTCATGACACATTTTCACATCTGTGCTGTTTAACTCCTGGATGACCTCCTTAAATGCTCTGGTCTTTAATGGGATAGTGTTGCTCAGCTCGTCTCTACAGAATCTCTCACAGCACCTCAAGAGCGTTAAGATGTCCACTGAAGTATTTTCAACTCAGGAGAATGAATATCTTATTAAATGCCCAACAATGCAGGGAATGAGAAGAGGGTAGCATCTTCAGTTTCAGGTTTTTGTATTACATCACACAGTGGTGTGTGAATTCATGACAGCGTTGATAAAGCACAACTCCCTCACACCTTCAGCACTCATACATCCCTATAGAAGAGCTTTACTACCACTGAACGTCACTGTGTGAACCAGGCACTTCTCTCTGTACTCCTCCTCTAGCAACACCAGAACATTTAGGATGCTGTTAGATCCAAAATGACTGAATTGGTCTCATGAGACCAGAGTATTGATTCCCAGAAGTCTATATTTTGTAAATATGGGCCTTGGAAAAAGCTAAATGAGTTTATTGTGCTTTGGCTACAGTCGGTAGTTCTGGTGTGGATAAACAACCATGCATGTCACTTCTGCAGGCTGCGTCTTACTCTGTGAGATAAAGTGTCACTCTTTTCACAGCTTTTGCCGGCTCTGAGACACTTTCACAGTGTTTCTCCTGCTCTTTTTCTAGCAAAAACTCACTTATCACTAAATGAAAGCTTAAAGTGAAGACCTGATTATTTCAATTTCTGTGTTACTTTGGCTATATTTTCACACTTAAAACAATAATTTGGTATTCCTCTTGTACCATTGTCCTCTATTATGCTAAGAAATAAATCTCCTGACAGTTCTCTCTCACATGGTTTCATTGTTGTCAGCATTAAGTCTGAGTATGATTCAGTGGGCTATATAACACATAATTATCAAGAAATTACTTACCTTTAACAGTTTTGGTTCAACATACTTGCCTTAACCTTACACCAGAATTTTTTTTTTAATTAATTTTGTATTTATTTAGTAACTTTCAGGAGGGTGTACTCATTTTTGCAACACAACATTTTATCACTTTGATAAAAAAAAATTATTTTCTTGAATAATTTTAACATTCTTCTTTGGTAACTGATCAAGCAGACTTGCTGGAATATTATATCTCTAAAAAAACCATAGCATGTCTTCTAAGCAAAGAATAATTGCTGAATTTAAGTTTCAGAGGGGGTGTACTCATTTATGCTGTGCACTGTGTGTGTATGTATGTATGTATATATATATATATATATATATATATATATAATTAATAAAATTCATAGAAATACAACATAATAGAATAAAATAATACAAACTTCTGTAAGAAATGTTTCAAGTTTTAAAAATCCTTTGTTTCTATATACAATTTTTTTTTTAATGAACTATAGTTAGTCAACATCAACAATTGTCAATTTAATACATTTAGTAAATTCCATAATGTCATGAATGAATTTAATAAGTTACAAATAAATTACTTCCCTGGTCATACATATGTGTCAGATTCATTGCTTTGTTATTCTTAAATTTTTTTTAAATACCTTTAATAATCTGATCTAATTTTCTTATTTGTTTCTATAATCAAAATGTGAACATTTATAAACTGCTTTTCCTTTCTGCTAATATAACCATGACATTGAGGGCGGGCCTAAATATTAACCAATTAATTTTTGGCTTTGTGCATTCCAAAGCCAAATAATCCAATCAAATCCTGACAGATAAATCAAGTCCCGCCCTACATTACTTGTCTTTTAATATGTACACATCATATTACATCACTTTATGGAAGTTAAATGATATGAAAATGCCTTTTTGTAACTTTTTGCTTTGCTTTTGTCCTCCACGTGGTTGTGTTCTGAATTCCATCAGTGATTTTGCCAAGATATGATATATCTTGACATTTTCTGTTTTAGGTGAAATGTCATCAATATTGGCCAAATGTTTCGGCAAGTGGCACCTATGGAGGCTTTCAGGTTACATGTGTGTCAGAGGAAGGGAACTCAGCATACCTGCTCAGAGATTTGATGCTTACACACTTGGAGGTGACCTATCTCTTTAAATGTTTCTTATTTTTAGTGTAAATAGATTTCTGTGCTAATATCAGTTTGGATTTGTGTTCAGAGTAAAGAAGAAAGGCAGATTTGTCAGATGCAGTACTTGGCATGGCCCGATCACGGCGTTCCAGAGGATTCGTCAGACTTCTTGAACTTTGTCAGTCAAGTACGCAGCAAAAGAGCGGATGCATCAGAACCTGTAGTGGTTCATTGCAGGTCATGCCTAAAAAATGTCCTGACAGTATCCACAATCAAGATCTCATAAGCTGAAAAATACACCATAATGGTGAACAAAATGTTTATTAACTCCACCCCTTTTTCTTCTAGCGCTGGGATTGGTCGGACCGGGGTGCTTATCACCATGGAGACAGCGATGTGTTTGATAGAAACTGGTCAGTCGGTGTATCCTTTAGACATCGTCAGAACCATGAGAGACCAGCGTGCCATGATGATCCAGACTCCTGTGAGTAGTCTAGTCCACATTGCAGCTCCTTCTGGCCAAGAACCACCCACTTAGATAGGAAGAGACTGTTTGATTGACAAGTAATGTTACGTTTAGTATGTAGATGCGCATTTAAATGCAAAAGCTTTTTCCAAAAACAATTTATAGCAGTAGATTAATACAGACAGACTCTCTAAAAACCGCGTCAAACCAGTTAATTGAGTTGCGTTGAATTGATCCGCTACTGTTAACTTCACGTTCAGATGCGCATTTACAGTATGGCAAATGCTTTTCCCCCAAAGTAATTTATAGTTATGTCATGAGCTACAGGAACAATTTAGTTGAATTACTATTAAGTAACTCAAACAAAGTTTATAAATATCTAAGATTCCATGCTACAAACTTTGCAAAGTAATCGAACGATTAATTCTTCCCTTGTGTATTGATATTTTTCCCGCAAAACAATTTTGAGTTCTACTATGAACTACAGGAACTATTTAGTTTACTTCCTATTAAGTATCTAAAAATATCTAAGATTCGACACTAAAAACGTTGCAAATTTTGGTTAATCCAACGACTAGTTCTTTCATGTTGGGAAAACAGACTTTCAAAGATTGCGTAAAAGCTAATCTTATTGCGTTTGTGCGTAAATGCAGTTTTGTTTATTCATTAAACATCTGAGTCACTTGACATCCATTTTGTTTGTTTTCAGAGCCAGTACCGTTTTGTCTGTGAAGCGATTCTGAAAGTTTACGATGAGGAGATCGTAAAGCCGTGCGAGACTGAGCCTCCAGTCGAAAAGGAAGAATGAACGCCGTCCTTCAACGTTTCGGAGGTTCTTCTGTGATTTTCAACTACTGCCAGTGAGATCTGCGCTCAGCTCGATGTCGCCCCCTGCTGGAAGGCAGCGGACATGACCGCCTGCAAGCTAGAATACAGACGAAAAAGCACTATTGCACTTTACAGCGACAAACAATGACTTAAGGATTTTTTGTAAAAACAAACAAACTAAATATCAGGTTACTGATGAGTTAGGTACTGTTAATAATGTTAATTATTTGGGTTAGAGAAAGAAATTTGCTTTTGCTTTTGTGCCAAAAGCTGAAATGAGCCACAGTCCATGTCAGAATTAACTCTTGCAACTAACGACAGCACGTTTTATGTTTTATTTATTTGTTTTTGGGGGATTTTTAACCGTGAACTTGAAAGCAACAGGTGCTCGGCCCATTCTCTTCCCTTTTCCCGACTGTCACTGTATACTGTAAACGAATATTGTTTTAACGTTTATGTTTGAAACATAAGTTAAAATCGTTAACATACTTTTTATTTTTTTAATTGTCGAACAAAAACAAAGCTTTTAACGATACACATTTAATTAGTTTTTACCCTGGCACTTTAAAGATAGTCTTTCGTAAAGTACTTTCGTTACTTGATAAAGTTTCCATGGTAGTTCTCTCTAAATTTAGCGAAATTAACAGGCCACCAGCTGCGTTGAAAATGAGCCATTGTAAAGATGTTTCTTGCTGCCAAATTTCACAGCTGTTTGCCTCTAAAACTGATTGGTGTGTCGCTTTGGCTAATCGATATTTATTGCAAGGCTACGTGTAGTACGTAACGCATTTGTATCATTAAATATGCATCAGGCAGCTGTTCTTCTTTCAGATCCATGTTTTCCTTTCTTTGAAGCATTTTATTTAGAAAATAAAGCTGTGAATTTCACATTAGCTTTCGTTGGCAGAAACTGGATTCTCAATTGATAAGTATGGATGCAAATTAAATGTTTAATGTACGATTTAGTCTAGCGTTCTCTCTGGTTAGCGTAAAGATCATCACATATTCGCAACCAGCTGGCATTTGTATCATTAAATATGCATCAGGCAGCTGTTCTTCTTTCAGATCCATGTTTTCCTTTCTTTGAAGCATTTTATTTAGAAAATAAAGCTGTGAATTTCACATTAGCTTTCGTTGGCAGAAACTGGATTCTCAATTGATAAGTATGGACGCAAATTAAATGTTTAATGTACGATTTAGTCTAGCGTTCTCTCTGGTTAGCGTAAAGATCATCACATATTCACAATTGCCCATTTTCTTCCATGTTTACGATCAAATTTTCAAAACTTCTACTGTAAGAAACCGATTATCTTCAGATTTTAGTTGTTCATCTTGTATGAATAGTTTTGTGTTTTTCATTGAGAAAAATTATCTGCTCCACTCTCTGAAGATACCGGTTTAAATTCTGCTTATGATTGGTTATGCTTATCCATATCTCCTCTTCTCTAACTAGTTACCAGTTAGCAATTACCTGCAATATACTCAAAAGGTGGTCATAGTTCATTTAGTTCTTGCTATGACTTTAGAGATGATGGCATTTACAGAGCTCATTGGTCGCTTTAATGTTTTATTCACTGCAAGTGCAAAATTTAACGATCAATAAATTATCGCATTTTTAGTTAATTTTCTGCATTCTGAAAAGAAAAAATATGTAAGAATTATGGAGCAAAACGTTTTTAATATGACACTTATGAACATTTCCCCCATACAATGTTTTGCGGTGCCATTGCACAAATTATTTGGCATTAAGGACCAATCACGCCCACCGTTTTGAATGTGAGCCGATTTTGCTTCAGTGTACGTCATGATAGCGCAGCAGCTAGAAATTTACTACCGACTTTGCGTCGGAAGTGGTGGTATTTTTGTATTTAACAAAAAAACTAATAAAACAAAAAGGACAGCACTTTGCACCTGACTGTGGTAGTCAGCTGTGCTACTGTAGAATTTATACTGTAATTGTGTGATGGGGGAAAATATGCCGTTTAATTATTTATGTTGAACATTTTGTCAAATACAGACACCTGTGGGGGTGGGGGGCTCTTAACTACATAGTGTCATATGTGAAATACTTGTAAATACAATGTTATATATTAAAAGTGTTCTGAAAAGATAATGGTGGTTATTTTTGTTTTAGTATGTTTTTAAAATGTCAGAAAAGTACACAGGAAATTGTATGTCATGTTTGTATATCTCCCAGTTGTGTTTGTACGTTTGTGAGAGAGCGAGTACGTCTTTTGTACAAACTGTTTTGTTTCTTACTGGCGTACCTTTTGAAATTGTGCTTAATTAAGCTGACTCGTCTTTTGGCGCTTGTGACACACGTCAAATCAAATATAATACAGCTCAAACTTCTATTTTCGGTGTTGTTTTTGATAAATATCGACCTGCTACTAATACAGGAATGAAAGAACAAACACATTTAATTTCGCAGCTTGTCTTTTTATTTTATTTTTTGGCATTTCACATGAGATGTTGAACAGGGATAATTTAATCAGCCGTATTGAGGCTGAAAATTCATGCCAGCTTTATGGATCTCATTGCTGTCGTTTTTACTTTGTCATGACCTCAATGTCAACATCCTCTGTTCGAGAAACAACCTTTCCGTCAACCATCTCTTCGATTACTGTGCGAACACGCTTGGTCACCACAGGTTCGGCTGGAGAGGAAAAAATAAAGAAACATTGTAAGTTAAAAGCTACACAAATGCATGTAATTATCAACATTTTAATTGTATTTCAATTTAAATGATTTAAATTGGTTCATGTAGTATAATAAATTTTTTCCCCCAAAAAAGGACACCCTTTAAAAACACTTACGCTTGGGAGGAGGAGTTACAATCTCTACAACTTTGACTGTCTGTCTCCTGTAACAAAAAATGTAAATAAATATCGTACAACTTTTGTGATCTTTATAAAGACAACGTTCATTTGTTTATTTGTAAAAACTTACTGCATTATCTCTCCATCCAGAAGTCTCCTGTACTCCGCGATCTCCAACTCTAGTCTAGTTTTGATGTCCAGGAGCAGTTTGTATTCATTGCCCTGTCTTTCGATGTCCATGCGCACCTGAGAAAGCTCCGCCTCCAGCCTGTTAATGACGGCCTGCAATTGGCTGAGCTGGAGGCTGTACCGTGACTCTGTCTCTCCCAGTGTGCCTTCCAGTGCTGCTTTCTGTCAAAGCATAACGCATAGAAGAACGGTGAGGGTGCGTAATAAATTGCGTAAGTGACTCCCTCTAGAGCAGGGATCCTCAAATCTGGCCCACGAGATCCACTTTCCTGCAGAGTTTAGCTCTAACCCTAATCAAACACACCTGAGCAAGCTAATCAATGTCTTCAGGATCATTAGAAAATCACAGGTAGGTGAGTTTGGTCCGGGTTGGAGCTAAACTCTGCAGCGCATTGGCCCTCCAGGGCAAGATTTGAGGAACCCTGCTCTAGAGGCAGCTATTGCAAAATGTATTTTTTTCAACATTATTGATTAAAGTTTGTAGAAACTTGAGCATAGAATAATAATTAGGGGTGTGACTGTGCATGTTGGATAAAATAAGTCTCCTCCCAAGTGGTTGTAGAAATGTTTTTAATATTAAATTAAAGTTAGTATGAATTGCAAAGAGAAAGAAAGACTTTTACCAAGCTGAGCTGTGACTGTAGTTCGATCTCCAGGCTCTGAAGCGTCCTCCTAAGCTCGCTGATTTCACTGCGGGACAATGTGATGTCTTCTTGTCTGGTGGTTACCGTCTTGTTCAATTCGTCGAACTGTGGGGACAGAGATTTGAGGTCAATGTCTGAATGATCGTGTATGTTTTAGCCATCAAGAATAAGAACAAACACTTACTTTGCCCTTGTACCAGGACTCCATTTCTCTGCGGTTCTTATCGATGGCGCCCTCATACTGGTGTCGGATCTCCTCCAAGATGCGGGCCAGGTCTTGGTGAGGTGCGGCGTCAACCTCTACGTTTACGCTGCTGGAGGATATTTGAGCGCGAAGGACTGCGAGTTCCTAGAGAACAATGATATAGTTGTTAGCTTATGCACCTTTTCGTACATTGCACATTTTTCAAAGAATGGTTTGTTCTGAAAAGTGGCAATTGAGTATCCACCGCTGAGCGAGAGCGAGGTGAAGGGACGAGAGCTGGAGCTTGACAAGCTCTTGCGTGAAAAAGACTGGGTAACCTGAGTCATGGTTTCCGTTCCTGTTGCCTTTGCGCTTTGTTGGACACCTCTGACAGTTGCTTAATGGTTTTGGAGAGCCAAGGATCTTTTTTATAGAGTTTGACCTTAGGGGTGTGTTTATTTCAGGCTATTTCTGGGAATGATTATCGGAAAAGCAATGGCCCAGGACGAAGCCCTGAGGCACGCCTAACCTGACAAACACGATTTTATGAATAAACATTAATTCTAGGTTAATTCCCCAGAATTTAGTGTTTGATGTTTGATGATATTCCATCATTTTCATGCATGTGCATGCTATTTTTGTATAATATATAAAATATATAATAAAGCAATATATAAAAATATAAAGTATAACAATTTATTACATTTAAAAAATGTATATAAAAGTGCTTATTTTAGGTGTTATTTATTTATTCGAAAATATACTCTTTTAAATATGTATAATTATTTTAATATTTATTAAAACAGACCTAAAATAAGCTATTCATTCAATTTGAAATGAATTTGCTTTATGTCAAGCTTTATTAAAATGTAATAGGAACATTTTAAATGAAAGTTGTTGTGAAGGGTTTCCCTTCCACCTGTGCACTGACCGTGACTGTATCTGATAAGGATCTGATAAGGTTATTGCCCTGTTCGGTATGTGCAGAATGAGTACCCTACTAAAACCCGCAAGTTCACTATCAATGTCAGTACACACCCTTGATGATTAGATGTGAACGTATATGAGGAATATAAGCCTGATTTAACTGAATACAATAAAACAAGCTATACTTTAGTCACCGATTGTATGATGTTGATGCAACGCCGCTATTGCACCATGCTCTTTTAATCCAGCTCCAAATGAAAGTTTTGAAGGAAAATGTGACTCAGGTAATGATTCAGGTATGGGGGAAAAAAGAGCTCTCGCAAGATTTTTGGCCGTGGCAATGTGAACTTTTACTTTTCCCAAGTAATTTAGCGCCATTATAAACCTATTCGAGTGAAGCACACTTTAACCAGCCCAAAGGCATGTAATGTTTTCGAGTCATGTGTATCTGTGATTATATGTCCCAGACACACCGTACAAAGGTGAGGTACAATTACACACGTACAAGATCGTGTGCCTTATGATCCATGTGCATAATTATTTTGTCTTTCACCTTTCCCATTGTCAGTACTCTCTCACTTTCGTACCTGTCGTAGCTTCATGCCCTCATTCGCAGCTCCCTAATGAGGGAGTGTCTCATTCTCCGCGTTATCTTTCCACTCTCGCCCGCATAGCTCGCCTCATCCAGACCGAGTCCAGCGCTCGTCTCTGAGGCGGATGTCTGGCGGTCTCTGGCGTGCAGGTTTCGGTCCGCGCCTCCACTCTCTCCCCTCTCACACACTTTCCATCACCGCTTTCGTGCATCACCACTCCCTTCGGAGTTATGACTTTTTAAAGGGGTCATATGATGTTGCTAAAAAGAACATTATTGTATGTATTTGGTGTAATGAAATGTGTTTATGCGGTTTAAGGTAAAAAAAAAAAAAACACATTATTTTCCACATACTGTACATTATTGTTTCTCCTCTATGCCCCGCCTCTCTGAAACGCATCGATTTTTACAAAGATCATCGGTCTGAAAAGCGAGGTGTGCTGTGATTGGCCAGCTATCCTGTGCGTTGTTATTGGCCGAATACCTCAAGCGTGAGAGGAAATGTTATGCCCCTCACCATACTGTGATGCCTTGTCCCAGCCGGAGCCACAAGACAAAAACATTAAAAAACCCATTATAATCGAGGCATTTGTTGCATCCAGTGGGGACTTTTTACGTGTTGCATTGCGTCATAAACATAAAACCATGTCTGCATTTGTGATCGGAGAAATGACAAACTACAAACGCTACTCTGCACTGCTCAAAACTCGCGTTTGAATCGTCAGTGGCAAATCCTTTAAATATAAAAAACGTACTTACAGTCTGTGAGTCAGAACAGCCGGCATTGTAATCTACTCTCCCAGGATCAGGAAACAGTCCTCCATAAAATGTGCTGCACACATCTGAATATTTGGGTTAAACTGTTCTGGAACAGTGTTGTAAATACAACTTAACCACTGATTTCTAGTCGTGTCCTCTTTTGGAAGACACACGGCAGGCTAGAGTGAGCGGCGGCCGGTGGGCTTGAGAACGGCACGGCAGGCGGGCTTGTGGCAACCACATGTGACGACCCCGGGCTGGACTCCGCTTCGTCCACGGTGAAAGCCGATCCGGCGATCCATAGCGCAAAGTTGAAGTATTTCCTCAGCGACCAGCACAGATCAACTCCAGGCATGACGAAGCAGATATCGTCCTCTTTTGGAAGGCCAAACAAAGTAGTTTCACTTTCACAACGAAACA
>NW_015505266.1:1276047-1295911 GCF_001515645.1 Sinocyclocheilus grahami | reverse complement strand
GAAGCGGATATCGTCCTCTTTTGGAAGACCAAACAAAGTAGTTTCGCTTTCACAACGAAACACACAGCGCCTTCATGACATGGCGGCAGCGGCAGCAACAATACTACAGAGAGAATAAAAGTTATGCCTTCTTTCTTTGCGTGAACATTTGGGCGGCGTTATGCAAATCTTCCCACATAGTGATGTAGATATGTGGGGGCGTGTTAGAACGAGGCGTTTTAGGTAAGTGTGGCTGACTCTTTAACTTTTATAAAGAATGCCTCTTTGGATTTGAGACTTTAGTCTTTGCAACTTTACAGATCTTCTTTATGCACCAAGAGCTTGTAACACTCCAAAGAGAAAGGAACAATTGAAATCGCATCATATGACCCCTTTAAAACCCCTTTTGTTGTTGTTGGGTTTACTCATTTGAATCTTTTGTTTTGATTCAGGTTGGTTAGGACTAGGAGAGAGTGAGATTTTAAGAGGTTTTACGCATTGTCTACAAGAGAAACGACAGAGATAAAACTTATTAAAGTAAACAAGTAAACTTACATTAGAGGAAAGTGTCTATAACATATATATATATATATACACACAGTAAATATGTATGTAAGTTTGTACATACTACTTAGGTATGTGTCATGTCAAGGGTTGAATTGGTTTACCACAAATAAAGCCAAAAAACCATGGTTAAACCATGGTAACCACAAATTAACCATATAG
Source organism: Sinocyclocheilus grahami (assembly GCF_001515645.1). NCBI lineage: Eukaryota > Metazoa > Chordata > Actinopteri > Cypriniformes > Cyprinidae > Sinocyclocheilus > Sinocyclocheilus grahami. The sequence continues at coordinate 1,295,206 of NW_015505266.1, read as the reverse complement.
TTTATCTACACTAACCATAGTTTAACAATGGTATATGTAGTAAAGCTGTGGTTATACAAATGGTAATCAATACGACAAAAAACCATGGTTATTACACTTTTACTACAATAAAACATGGTTATTTTTTTGTAATATATAACTGATTACATAAAACAAATAATAAATAAATAAAAAATGAGCATATGAGAAAAAAGCTATTTGCATATCTTATTAAACACTTGTTTTGCTACTGATTATTCATATTTCAGTAAAGAAAATGTTATTTTAGTAATAGTTTGGTGGTGAAACTTATCATTAGTTGAGCTACTGACACAGTTTACCATAAATGATCTGACTCATTTAGATATTTTTTATTTTATTTTATTTTATTTTATTTTATTTTATTTTATTTTATTTTATTTTATTTTATCTTATTTTATTTTATTTTATCTTATTTTTAGCCACTGACACGGTTTACTGTGAAGCATCCGAAAATTTTACCCCACATAATTTATTTTTTCATTTCATTTCATTTACATCTGACACATTTTACCCAACCGTTTTTTTTTTTTGTCACTGGCACAGTTTACCATTAATCATCTAAAATCACATTTTACCTCAGAGTTATTTTATTTTATTTTACTTTACTTTAGTCACTGGCACAGTTTACCATGAATCATCTGACACACTTTACACCACAAATATTTATTTTAAATAAAATATTAAATAAATTAGTTACTAAATAATTTATCATTTAATATGAATTAATAATGATTGGCTTATCAATATGTATATTTATATCTAATAAATAATTTTGTTTTGACAAAATTTGTTCAACCTGCCATTTACAAAATGTACTTGCAAAATGTTGCCTGCAAAATTGTTTTCAGTATGCTCACGTGCACCTCTGAATCACCAAAAATACAGCGTTGTGTGAGGAAAAATGGTTCCCAAAGATGCATCTTACTTCAATCTCATACAATACGTCATCGTTCATGTATAAAGGTGTTTGTTTTTGTCTTTAGTGTTGGTCCTCAGCCTAAAGAATGACCTTTGAATGAAATCCTTGCAGTATTCAGGTGTAAAGGCGACACTGGGCCGTGGTTTCGTGTGGGTAAGATGATACCAGTAGGGGCAAATGGGTACCAAAACAACAAAATCTTGCGTCAGAAGTCGGACTGAGTTGCTTTTTCAGTGCAGTGTAAACACTGAATAAGTTTACTATCAATAATAGATTTAAGTGTTCACGCTGTGTAAAACACTCATCAGCATTTGATAAAGGATTTACACATGATTTTCTCTTGCACGCTGCTACCTGTTGGCTGACGTCCAAATTGTTAACCCTAAATGTGGTAACGTTTTAACTGTTCGATGCATCACTTCTGTTTACACAGCAAAGGTCATGTGGCTTAAAGGTCAACATAACACCTCGGTAAGCCAAAAGCCAATGGTTCATTCCGCCACACTGAACCTGTCGGACGAGTCTAAGTGTCGTTTGAATTATGTGCCCATTCTTTTTTGGTTTTAATCATCAAAGACACTCCTCAACATAATTATTTTCTGAGACTCGCAGTCTCTTTTCTCACACGAGGCGACTGCCGACCAGTGTCAAAGCAAATTAAAGACTTCTTTTTTTGAAGGGTTTCACTTCAAAACGTAACTTAAACCCTTTACATGCATGGGTTTTATTGATACCAGTGTTCTGGGCTCTCAGGTGACACTGCATTGTGGTTGAAGCTTGTTTTTGCTAAAAAGAACCAGTTTTCTTTGTTGTCTTTTCTTTTAATTACTTTAAATGCTGACGTAATAGTGTGAATTCACATACAGGTTTATATATGATTTATGCAAATCTTTAATGACCAAGATAATTATGGTGAGATCATCATTCATTATGAAAAATAGTCAAATTAATCTTAATAAGTTTACTTTTCATTCTGCAGTCAGTTGGTTAATTTTCTTTATTTGTAATTGATGATGTCTCCTCAGATGAATTTACTCTTTCTGGATTGATATTTATCAATTCATCCTTGTGTGTTTATATATATATATACACACACACACACACACACGTTTTTGTATATTATCTAATAAATGACATACTATAATATCTATTATGTGTGTGTGTATTAGTGCTGTTGCATACAAAATAAAAGTTTTTGTTTACATAATATATGTGTGTGTACTGTATATATTTATTATGTATATATAAATACACACACATGCATGTATATATTTAAAAAAATATGTTATGTTTATATATTAAATATATTTATATATCATATATGAATATAAATTTATGCATGTAAATACATGTAAATATTTTCAAAATATATACTGTTTGTGTGTGTATCTGTTTATATATACATAATATATACAATACACACATATATTATGAAAACAAAAACTTTATTTTGGATGTGATTAATTGCAATTAATCATTTGACTACTAATATATATATATATATATATATATATATATATATAAAATAATAGAAATAATAAAATATCTATTATAATAAAATAATATATAATTATATAAATAAATTACATATACATGTGTGTGTGTGTGTGTGTGTGTGTGTATGCGTATTTATATATAAATGACTTAAGTATAAACAGTTTTTGCAAAATTTTTTTTTGCAATTTTGCAATTAATAATAAAAAAATATTAAACTAAATTATTAATAATATCTAAAATATTTGATAAAGTAATATATGCGTGTGTGTGTGTGTGTTTTTTGTGTGTGTAGATATAAAGTATATATATTAAATTATGACTTATGGCTCATATTCTATATGCACTGTAAAATCCAATAGTTTACCTTACTTAGATTTAGTTAGTTATCTTTACTTAGTTGTTATACTTACTAGGTTTTATTAAGTTACAGCTACTTTCAAGGCAAAATAAAACAATTTACTTACTGTTTTGAGTGACACTTACTTAAAATATTCAAGTAGCCACAAAGGAACCAATGACATTAATAAACCAGTGAGAGGGAGCAGTGCACTAATATGTTGCTAATGTGCAACATAACAACAGAAGAAGAAGAAAAGAAAAAGAGTCTTAATAGACTTTTCATCCATTTCCTCCATGTCTGCAGTTATCTTTCACTAGTTGCATTCACTCATTTCCCAAAGTCATCTTGAATGTTGAATTCTCAATACAACTGAAATATTTGAAAGAACATCACATAAGCTAACTTCATAAATTGATGTTGATTTTCCTAAAATGTGTGTTTTTTTTAAAACTCCCCATTATAGTGATTAGCGTTCCCTTTGGTTGGGCACTTTGAACTTGGTTTACGTCATTAAAATTATCTTCCTGTCAATGTAGCAATGCATTATAAAGTCAGACTTATTTGATTTCAAAGGAAGAAAAGTAATAAATAGGTTGCATTTAGAAAGTGACCTATCTTCTAATTTAAGCATTTGTGCATTAATTGTGTGTGTTTATTAATGAGCTTTATCAAATTTATTTTTTCATAAAGACACTGAGTTGCTTTTCTTTGGGTTTACATAATTCTTAAACCGTGTGTGGTAACATGCTAAAGTCACACACAGACTTAAACATTCAGCACGTGAATCACAATAGCCATTTTATTTGCTCTTTTTATTGTGCTGCTACTGACACAAGACAGCAAATAAAATTGTCAAGTAAAATCAACAACTGTAAAACAAAGCAACTGTATAATTTATTCATACCGCAATGCACTCTGGGAGTCAGTGAGTAGCTATACTAAGTCATGAGTAAACCTAAATGAAAGGATCAAGTACCCCCTACAGTTCTTTTTTAGTTACTAGAACTCTCGTGTAAGTAAACTATACTAACTAAGCATCTGTCAGTACAACATACTATTCCTATTTCACTTTACTTAGTTTTTTCAAGGCAATCGGTTTGCATGCTTTTTTTAAGTAAGCCCAACTAATTAGATTTTACAGTGTGAGCATATAGAAATTATGCTGCTGTTTGTGTGTGTGTGTGTGTGTTTTATTGAAATGTTTTAGTTTTCATATAGAAAAATGTGTGATGCACATGTTCTTGACTTTGGAGTAAACATTTATTTAATTTTAAATAACATTTATTTTATCTTGTGATTAAAGTATATTTCATATAAAATGCCCAGAAGTTTCAAACATTATTTTTAATATCACAAACAGGAAATAACTTGCATAATACAATGAAACGAATAACTGTATAGGCCTACAACTAAATTATACAAGATTAATGTTTATAAAATCCTTAATATATCATTATAAAATGCATACATACAAAAAAGCATGCAAACCGATTGCCTTGAAAAAACGAAGTAAAGTGAAATAGGAATAGTATGTTCATGTTGTACTGACAAATGCTCAGTTAGTATAGTTTACTTACACAAGAGTTCTAGTAACTAAAAAAGAACTGTAGGGGGTACTTGATCCTTTCATTTAGGTTTACTCATGACTTAGTATTGCTACTCACTGACTCCCAGAGTGCATTGCGGCATGAATAAATTATGCAGTTGCTTTGTTTTACAGTTGTTGATTTTATTTGCCAATTTTATTTGCTGTCTTGTGTCAGTAGTAGCACAACAAAAAGAGCAAATAAAACGGTTGTTACAATTAATGAAAATAAATTTAATTTAATTGTTATTGTTGTGATTCACTTGCTGAATGTTTAAGTCTGTGTGTGACTTCAGCATATTACCACACACTAATTAAGGATTATATAAACCTAATTAAAAGCATCTCAAGGTATTTATGAGAAATGAAATGTGAAAAAGTTCATTAATAAACACAAAAAAATACACTTATGCATTAATTAGAAGATAGATCACCTTCTAAAGGCAATCTATTTATTACTTTTTCTTCCCTTGAAATCATATTACTCAGACTTCATGAAGCATTGCTGTATTAACAGAAAGAAAATTATAGTAACACAAACGAAGTTCCAAGTGCCCAACCAAAGGGAACGCTAAAAAAACACACACATTTTAGGAAAATCAACATCAATTTATGAAGTTATGTGATGTTCTCTCAAATATTTCAGTTGCATTGAAAATTCAACATTCAAGATGACTTTGGGAAACGAGCGAATGCAACTAGAGGTTATGTTTTTCTACAGGAGGAAAACGCTTAACGAGAGACTTTGTGCATTGCGTTCATATTCTGCTGTTCTGTAGCCACGGATTTGCGGGTCTTGTCTTTTTCTTGCAGGACCCTGTACGTTATAGTACAAAATTAGTTGTAATCATTTAATCACCACCACAATGTCTTGTCTCCATTGGCAACAAGCACCATTTGTGTCGATTGCAAGTGACGTCGCAGGTATCGGAGAGTGCAAGTGGCGATTGCAAGTGACATTGTAATTTAGTTTCTTTTTTCTTGTCTTCACCACCTGGCTACTGTTGTAAAATGTTGAGAGATTCAAACAAAAAGTAATCAATAAATAGAACAATATTTAAAAAAAATAAAAGACTGCAAGTGACGACGCTAGCGGAAGCACAACTCAGTGTCTGAGAGTGCAAGCCTGAGAGTGCAAGTGCAAGGCTGCAGCTAGACCCTCTTGAAACTGTGACTTGAGACTTGACTCGAGATTTGATGGTTAAGACTTGAGACTTGCTCTGACTTGACCATGTGTGACTTGTCCCCACCTCTGTTAGTGTGCATGGTCACATGCAGTCACATTGTCCGATAATGAAGCAGACGAATGACATGATGTTGCATGTTTGCGGAACAATGTGGCTTTTTCCGAGGAGACAGTAGTATTTATTTTGACTGATGTTTCGTGAAAGATAGTTTGGTGACTTGGCTGGAGTCATTAACGGCATAAGACCGTTGACAGTTTGTCTCTCGGTTACATTTTTGCCTTTTTTTTTTGGTTAATCCTGTTTGAGTGTTTGTTTATCTTGCCACACAATTCTGGAGTAACTGAAGCATCTCTCTTTGAATTACCTCTTCATGAGCTCCTAAAAGAACAAGTGAAGTGTAACATGAAACTGCTTTAGTGGCTCAACTAGTGTTTGCTCCAAATTTTAAGTTGGAAAATCAACTGCAACCATAACAAATCATTTATCAGACCTATCAGTTAATGTTAACAGCTAACTTTCGTCTGGATTTATAGACCTCCTTGATCAGAAAAGGCTAACCAGTTGAATGTTTATGTTAGCGGCTAGCTTTCTGCAGACGTTACCCTTGATCAGAACAGATTCACCAGTTGAAAGCTAATGCTAATGACTAGCTTTCACCAGGCATTACAGATATCTTTGATCAGAAAAGACTCACTGTTTGACTGCTAATGCTAATGGCTAGATTTTTCCAGATGCTAGACCAGTGGTTTTTACAGCGGCGTACCCCCTGGGGCATTTAACATTCTTCTGTGTACCCCCTCTCTTCCACTTAGACTGCAGTCACACCTTTTCTATTAAAGAACAATATTTGTCCCCTTAAATTGATTTACAGGTGCATTTTTTTACCTTTATAGAGGCAAAAAATTTCTATCCTTATTAATTGTATGTCATGTTTTATGTAATATTCTTAACATTAAGTGTATTATTAATATAATAAATAAAGCAATAAATGATGGCAAATCGAAGTGATACTTGTAGATTTAAAAATAAAACTGCCAACAGGTGGCGGCAAGTCGCTGTCTTAATGAGCCAGGTGTCGGGTCATTCATTCATTCATTCATTCATTCATTCAGTAATGAAGCAAAATGCTGTAGTTATGAATGGGTTATTAATCACTGACTCTCCAAATCATTCAAAGCCGCAGATTCGTTCACTAATGAAACACCGCTGTATGTAATGGAGACGCACACCAGATGTTACGGATTTCGTTGGGACTATTATTTCGTTGCAAAATAGAACAAATATGACATTATTCTGTTTAAAATGTAAGCTACATTTAAAATGTAAAACGTTCACTTAATATTACCTTTTTTTGTTGAACTGTTGTAAAAATTAATGACACATTTGCCATCATTTGGATATTCAGGGATATTTGCATTCTTGCTCGTATTTTAAACATGAAAACTATAACACGCACAGAGTGTGTCTGTATCGAAGAGAGTTTAAATCGATCTCAGTCCGTGTCAATATTTGCTCTTCATGCTGTTAAGTGAAGATCTATTTTAAAGACATTGAACAAAAGCGTGATTTGCTAAAACATTATATTCAGCGGGCATCCTATCACATGCACGCTGCTTGTGTGGATGCAGTCAGTTTTGACTGCAAAAGATGAGGTAAGCTGATTGGATATCGTGTATTTGACCGTTTACAGCACTCCCATTTTCCTGTTTTTAAATTAGAAGCGGCATTTTGCTTGTCAGAAATACATGTTCGGTTTTAATGTTACTTTAAGTTGGGGTAGAATTAAATGAGCCAAAACTCAGAATTTTGTTCGCGTACCCCAGCTTGAGAACCACTGTTATAGACATCCTTGATCGGAACATTTGTACCAGTTGGATGCCAATGTTAACTGCTGGCTTTCTCCAGGTATTACAAAACTTCTTCACCAGAACAGACTGGTTGTTTAACGGGGCTGACAAGACGTGAGACGTGCGGATCCATAAGCAAAGCTTTATTTGGAGAAGACAGAGACATGGTCATAAGACAGGCAGGGTCAAACAGTGGCAAACAGGTATATGGCGGGCAAGACACAAGAATAATCCTAGGGCTAGCGTGGGTCGACGATTGGCAGACAGAGTCACAGGGGCAAGGCTAAAGGGAGAAATCCAGGAAAACAGGCGAAGATCAGGCGAAAACAGACAAGGCTAAGGCAGGGAAACAAATGAGGGCTCTGTAGTGTAGCTATCTGAGATATGCGCTAAACAATACTCGGCAGAGGGAAGGGATCAGAGTGAGTGTTAAATAGTGAGGGAGTGATATGAAACAGCTGGGTGCAATCAGTGTTAACAGCTGTGTGCAATCCGTGCTGAGTGCAATCAGTGCAATGAATGATGGGATATGTAGTCCGGGGTGATGTGCAACAGTGTGTAGTGCGAGAGTCAATGAAATCGGAAAGGGTGACCTCTGATGGCTAGCAGATGGAAGTTCATGGACCGGATTCGTGACAGATTGAATGCTAATGTTAGCCTAAAGGCTAACTTTCTTCAGGTACTACAGACCATAGATATATATATATACAGTGGGTACGGAAAGTATTCAGACCCGCTTAAAGGTCTTATATAGACAGGTGTGTGGCTTTCCTAATCAAGTCCAATCAGTATAATCAAACACAGCTGGACTCAAATGAAGGTGTAGAACCATCTCAAGGATGATCAGAAGAAATGGACAGTACCTGAGTTAAATATATGAGTGTCACAGCAAAGGGTCTGAATACTTAGGACCATGTGATATTTCAGTTTTTCTTTTTTAATAAATCTGCAAAAACCCAATTACCTACAGTAATCTTCGTTAATACTTTTCTCACAATCTGACAGGTTTATGTAAATCAGCTGTTGTTGTTTCTTCATTGTTTGTTTGAGCCGTGGCAACACAGCTATGTAGAGTATCCAGGGGACATGCCTGTGCATTGTAGCGTCGCATTTCTAGCGTGGTTATACTTTTAATGCACAGGTGTGTCCAGGTGGGGCCTCCACTTTTCTTTCTGCACACACTTGGCGATTAGACATATGATTATGTTTTGTAGAGATGAAGACATTAAATTCACGCAACTATACATACAATAAGTGGCATGTTAGCGCATGTTCTGGAGAGATCAGTCATGGAAAAGGAAATTAATCATAACTTCCATAAACACAATGGAAATTCATTCGTTTCAAAAGACAGTTGTATAATAACACCCTGCACTTATATATTTTTATAACTCTTTCCATCCACCTTTGTATATGATTATATTTCCTTTCTCTTATGACTAAGTCCAGCTCAGCTAATTGAAGCTCTTCTCAACAAGTTGTTTAAAATGGTGCAGTTTGATTAGTTGGATCATCTTAACAGTTTCTTTGTTATTGACATAGACATGATGGTGATAGATTAATGCTGAAAGTACAAGCGTTTCCCATTAGTTTACACCCGAGATGATGTTGGTTTAGCACTTCAAAAAGATACGATTGCGAAGAAGACCAAACAAAATGCCTCGATGCACAGCTGTGGATTCTTTGAAAGCCTCTAACCGAGACATCCATGTGTCAACAAACACGATGACACAGACATAACATGTCTGCTGAAGAGTTTAAACTGAATTACAGCCTATAATTATTGTCTCAACTATAATAAATGGAGCTGACTTGACATGGGAAGTTGACATGCTTTTTTAAATGAGTTATATGAATAAGATGAATAATGTTTTTTGTGGAGATATGAATTTATTAAAAAATGTATATATATAAGTATATTATTTAATAAAACATTAAAATAGATGGCATGTGTATGTATATACATGTAATGATATATAATTTATGTTGGTACATGTAGTTAAATTTTTTTAACTAACTAGTACTTTTTGTTAAAAATTTAATATGAAGTAAGTACTATTATTGATCATTTATTTTATGCATTTTTTTATTTATAAAGACTGTATTATACATTACATATACATAGTTGTAGTTTTCTATTAGGATCTATATGACTAAGATGAATAAGTATTTATTTTAAGATATTAAGTATTTATTAAAAATTTTATTTGTTATATTTGTATTTATACGTTAGCATGTTATATATTTTTATGTAAATATATGTGTGTGTGTAATTTATATATTATTTATAAAATACAAATTCAAGTTTTCAATTAAATTTCACGATACAAATCGTTGCAAAGCAACTTTACAGAAAACTTTTTTTAGAGTGGCCTTTTATTGTGGCCAGCCTAAGGCACACCTGTGCAATAATCATGCTGTCTAATCAGCATCTTGATATGCCACACCTGTGAGGTGGATGGATAATCTCGGCAAAGGAGAAGTGCTCACTAACACAGATTTAGACAGATTTGTGAACAATATTTGAGAGAAATAAGCCTTTTCTGTACATAGAAAAAGTCTTAGATCTTTGAGTTCAGCTCATGAAAAATGGGGGCAAAAACAAAAGTGTTGCATTTATAATTTTGTTCAGTGTATATAATTTTTATACAACAGTTCGTTCTGGTTCTCAAATCTGATTGGTTGAGAACCGTGAGATATTGTACTGGTATCGCTACAGGAACGCCCTTTCACAATTTTGTATCACTCCGCTTGTTCTAGTCGGGTCTATGTTTTTTTTTATTATTCACTGAGCTAATCGTAGAGTATGTTAGTTAATATAAGAAGAAACGTCTAGCCGCATTATTTCTCACTAATAACCTCATTATTTCTCACTAATAACCTAACTGAAGCAGCACATGCCCTTGATACGAATTCTAAAAGTGACGTATGTTTAACTGTCAACTTGAGCTTTGACTCCGGAAGTAGTCCTGCGCAAAAGAGGGTTTTATTAGGCACTCCCGTTGTTTCTTGTTTAATTACACACATGTTCCGTCAAACTGTTGTATAAGCGCAATATCACTCTCGTACTCGAGCGATACCAGTGTTCCGGTGATTTCAGTTCCCTTGTTTCCCCTTCAGCATCACTGCAGTGCTTTATGAAGCCTCAGAAGGGAATATGGGAGGGGGGAACGATATTTCTCAGGCCTTTGGGAAAATCTGTTCCCCCTGTATTTTCGGTGTATGGGACTGTTCTGTAGATTAAAGTTGTTACACATAATGATGACACTTAAATACATCACCAGCATCACCTCTGTAGATGAAAGTTCTTCTAGAGGTGAGTAGCTTAATAATAATAACAACAACACAGTATTGTACAATGCAATATGGTTTATTTATGGAAAACATAAGGTTGTGTGACACACCCTGACACACACCAACAACAACAACAACATAACAATAATATAATAATGTAAACGACCGTCGAAATTCGTTTATTAAACTGGACGCATTAGCTGTTATACAGAGTTTCTCAAAGGTAAAGTTAGCTGTAAGTTAGCCTAAGCCACGAAAGACTGAGCTATAAAACCTCCAAAAACAATACATTCTACTTATGTATTTGACAAACAACGTGAAATATACCTTATGTTGATAGAAAGTAGGAAATAACATCATAAACTGACACTTGAGATAATAAAGCACACATTTTCCGCTTCGAAATCATGACGTCGGGATTTCACGCATGCGTGCCGAAGGGGAAAATATATATATAATTATATATATATATATATATATATATATATAATATTAATAGATTTATGCAAAAAATTCATATCCAAACTTTTTCTGAAAATTCACAAGAACAATATTGTTGAAATGACATCACAAATACATATGAATAAACCAGGTTTTTGTCATCTGCACTAGCCCAAAAATATGACTACAACTATCGCCAACTACAAAAATGACAAAGCTGAAGTATGATCTCATTTGGCTGAGGAGTGCAGACAGGTGGGGACGAGCGGGAACTTACAGGCCTCTTAAAAGACCGTGTTTGTCACCATCCGGATCTCAAAGTATGCATGTCCGAGTTGACAGCTTTTGTTTTCTTTTTCAATAAGCCACCTTATAATTTAACTGTCGGACAGGTAGCCGCATGTCTGCAGTCATTACCTGTTTGTAATTACCTGCACTCCCATCTCAGACGACTCATGAGGCCACGTTGTTTTCTCATGGAGCAGCGCCAGGGGCCAGAACAGGTCGGGCGGCATTCCCTGTCCCGTGACTTCTGAGGTGTTAGACACCCCAGAACCAGATGTGTGGGGCAGGACGGGCGCAGCCAGACGGACTCTCACTCTACTGCGACTGCCACACTTCAATGACTCGTATCTGAAGGGGAATCACTAGGGCAGGGACAGTGGAGGAAAAAGGGGTGGGACGGGTGAGGGCGTGTTGGTAAGTCCAGTGGCTTGATCCTCTGATGATTGTGCTCTCTGAAGTTGTAGCTGCGCAGACGTCTTTGGTTCGGTAGATCAAACGCAAGGAAACTGGCACAGCATTTACCATCATTATGCTGTTTGCACAACTGCGTTTGTATGTTTAACTCTTATTCAGTGTGTTTTACTACATAAACAAGTCGAGTTTGTATGCAAGTTACTTTTCTTCTCATCTGTCTGTTTCAAAGTCACAAGGCTGTGAGATGTTTCTTCTTTTTAACTAACAGTGTTTTCTCTGAAGAAGCAGGCGATGACTTATATATTATTAGTGGTGGAAAGAGTACTAAGAAATTGTAGTTAAGTAAAAGTATTGCTACTTAAGGAATAATTTACTTGAGTACAAGTAAAAGTACTGAAAAATAATATGACTCAAGAAAGAGTAAAAAAGTAGTTTGCTGAAAAACTACTCAAGTTACTGCGTTACAAAGTACTTTAGTATTATTCATCTATTTTTACCCAAAATGAGACGATGTGAGCACTATGGAGCAGGGTTAACCCTAATCCTAACACCCATGTACTGTAATATCTGTTTCACAAGTGAGAACCAGGAAATCCCTTATATGGACAAATGCATCAGATATCACTACAGCTGAATAACATGCAGATAGAGATGCTTTGACTGATGAAACGGGAAGACAATAAACACACAATTGCAATGCAACGCTAATTGACATAGCTTGTATCACAGTATAGAATTCAATTTTATAAAAAAATATTTTCTGTCTCACTGTGATAAGAACAAATCAAAACATGCTATTAGTCTCATAAATTGTCATGTTTGACGCTATAGGGCCTTTCGCACCGCAGGAACCAATTTGTAGCGTCTGGAACACTCCAACACACAATATATATTTTGTTAGCTAGATTTCACAAATACTTTGTAACACCCCAGGACGCTGAACAAGACCCTGGTTTCATGGTAACCCGATACATTTACAACCTTGTCATAGTACCAGAACTAATTGTGGAACCGCCGAAACTGGGTGCGATTTTAGTACCGGACTGCCTTTTTCGAGAACAAAATTAGCTCCTACTCCGGAGCAGGGTCTAACCAGCACAACTGGTACTAATCGTGACGTAAGTAGACATTGATTGGCCAAACACGTATGAAAACGCCCTCACCCGCCATGATTTAAAACGCAGTGTAAACATACTGTAAACATTGTGTCAACTTATTTCGCAAGTATGGAGAACAGCGATAGATGGACGGACGCTGAAGTGCAGACACTTGTAGCAAATGTAGCACTGCCAGTTGTCGTTGGTGATTCTTAGCCCTCCTTTCTCTTCTTTCAATCGCTTTACGTATACGTCGACATTCCATGTCCATTATTGTGAAACCCTCGAGACACAACAAAAACACAGCTCCGATCACAGCGTCCTCCATCCTCCTGTTGTTAATGTTGTTCTTCTTTGTTTCCGTTGTTGAACGCCTCGCACAAATGACGTCGCTGTCGACCGGCTTACATCATTTCCTAGTACACACTGTCGGTGCGAATGCAACCCTTTGCATGCTTTTTTAAAGATCATTATTTTGTGTATTTGGTGTAACAGAATATGTTGACATGCTTTAATGTTCAAAAAACACATTATTTTTCAAATTATGTACATTATTGTAGGTCCTCTATCCCCCGCCTCTCTCAAACGCTTCGTTTTCTACAAAGTCCCTCCTTCCGACAAGCGCCGTCTGCTCTGATTGGCCAGCTGACCCAGTGCATTGTGATTGGCCGAACACCGCAAGCACTCGTCAGAAATGTAACGCCCCTTACCATAATCGCGAGCTTCATTTTTCAAAATAAATGTAAAGACAGAGCCCGAAAGGGGAACAGAGTTGCGTGACAGACACAGTGATGAAGCTGGTATGTGTGCAGTACACAAGCCACGGTTAAGACAGCTGACTCCACTTTGACCCTGTCTCTCTCTCACTCTCTGTCACACACATGATGCGCAAAACTCCGCATTTGAACAGTCAATAGCAAATACTTAAACTAATAACAAAACAGTAGCTGATTCAGAAGAGCCAGATTGTCATAGCAAAGTCAGAATGACCTCCTCTCCTAGGTTCACGAAACGGTCGTCCATAAAATGCATTGCTGTTCTGTTGTAAGTAATCTTAAAGATTCCTAAGTGCATCTACTTCCGGAAGGCCAAATAAAGTGCTTTTGCTTTTGCCTAGAAACACAGCGTCTCCCTGACATGGCTGCTTCAACACTAACTGCGGTTACTGAAACCACGCCTTCTTTCTTTGCGTGCACATTTTGGCGGCATTATGCAAATATTTCCACATAGTGAGGTAGATATGTGGGGGCGTGTTTGAACGAGCCGTTTTAGGGGTGTGTGGCAGAGTCTTAACTTTGATAAAGAATATCTCTTTGTTTTTGAGACTTTAGTCTTTGCAACTTCAGGGATCTTATCTATGCACAATCAGCTTGTAACACTCCAAAGAGAAAGGAAAACTTGAAATCGCATCATATGACCCCTTTAAAGGTACTGGGAAATAGTTTGCGCAAAATCGTCCCAGTACTTTAGTACTGTACATTTAGTTCTGGAACTAAAGCGGTGCGAAAGGCCCTTTTGTTTATTTTTTAATTTTTTTTGTACTTTGTACTTTTGGTGAAAAATAAATGTAGCGAAGTTGAATTCTTTAGTTGTATTTTACTCAAGTAAAAGTACCACAATTTAATTATACTCAAGAAAGTAGAAAAATTTTAAAAAATGTACTCAAGTACTGTAACGAAAGTATTTGTAATTAGTTACTTTCCACCTCTATATATTATAAAAACTAATGTAAATCACTCTCCAAAAGACACTCCAGGTAATACAGGGACAAAAAGTCAACAAAAGACTATGTGAAAGGAAGCAGTGCCTCCACATCACTGTGATAGGCTGATTGTCAATGCAATAATACCTGCCTATTGTCTGCAAATTAGTCAGACTAGATTGTCTAATTAATGTCATTATATTGTATTATAGTATATTATATTAAATTAAATATACATTTTATTTTTTACTTTTATTAGTGAATTTATTCAGACTGATTCAATCACAACAGCTGCGCCTTCAAATTTGATTGGTTTGATCAGGTGAGTTATGCATTATATTTATTACTATTATTATTATAAGTAATTTAATAATATATTTTTTTATATTATATTTGTCATTTTACACATATTTTAACTTACACACATATATTTATATTTCATTTTAAAGTAAATATCAAATTTATATTTATTTATATACAATACAATACAATACAAATTCATATATGTATATAACCATAGGAGATATAAAATATGTGTTATATATTTAAACAGGGGCGTAACCATCATTTCAGAAGTGAGGGGGACAGAAATTTCAACTGTAATTTTTATTATTATTATTTATTTTATCTAATTGACATGTTTAATTTTTTCTTATCTCTAATTTTTAATTGGCTAAGAAATCAAATAGCCTACACTTCTGGACAATAACCAATATTTTTCCTAATGACATTTTGATCAATGGTTAATAAACTACAATCTCTTTTTTCCATTTTTATCACAGAATAATGTAGAAAATATATTTTATAGTTTCTATACTGTAATAAATTATAGGCCTTATGTCAGTAAGCACTGCATTATTCATATACTTTCTTTACTTTTTACCTGGAGATGCAAAACACACATGAACACACATATATTGTTGCAATTATGTTTTTATCGTCTTCAGATTTCCTCAGTCAAAACATTTCTGCTTTTTATTCAGCTTCGCTACAGCGATATTTGGACACTTTTGTCCATATTAGGGATTTCCTTGCACATCACAAGTTATTACTTCTATGAATCCGTTTCGGAATTCTGCGCGAGAGCGCCCTCTGGTTTTGAGAATGAATGAAACGTACACTGCAAAAGCATGTATGAAAGCGCTCAGTAATGTTCACATCACCTGGTTTTGGATACAAATAAAATGCTAGGTCATACATAGATCTTTTATCTTTGCATTTAAATCTACATTTATTTACACTGGCCCTTGAAAACATCTATGTGAACAAACTTGCCCAAAAAAAGTGCGGGACATACATTTACGTAAAAAAAATTTAAAGTGCCTAATGCATTTTATGCTCATGTATTTATTATTATTATTTTTTTTTTTACAATTACATTAATACAAACTGAATGTAACACTTAACTCTGGTAAATAAATAAATGTAAATTTACAATATTATAAACCATAGATTTGTGCATAGCCCTGATAGTCAACATTCACCTTTGCACAGACGCTGCTAACTTCTGTTCTAACCCAAATGCCCAAATGCTTTTGTTAATCTGCACGGCTTTAGCGAAACGCTTGAGCTGTAAAGCAGTTTGTATTTTGTAAGTATGCCTTGCAGGTTTGAGACATGCCTCGACATCACAGATCTGTACTGAAGACGAGTTCACCTAGACAGAAAAAACGATTAGGTAAAAGATCAGACTGTTAGAATCTAATAGCCAACACAAACAGGCATATGCAAACACCCTACGGCGACAAACAAACCGCATGCAATATGAGCCACCAAAGCCGATGCAAACAAAAACATTGCAGATCCTTTAGAACTGTAAAACACAAATGGACTTTGACCTGTGCCGTGATGTTAGAATCTAATAGCCAACACAAACAGGCATATGCAAACACCCTACGGCGACACAAACAAACCGCATGCAATATGAGCCACCAAAGCCGATGCAAACAAAAACATTGCAGATCCTTTAGAACTGTAAAACACAAATGGACTTTGACCTGTGCCGTGTGTGTGTGTATGTGTGAATTGTCACTAATCCAGGATCAGCCTTCACAAAAGCACCAGCAAAACCCGTGACACAAATTGTGGCCTCTTGCTTTTCACCTCCACATGAGGCCGGCGGGACCCTGGTGGGCCCCTCGCTCCCACTCCACTCCCCAAGTCCCCAAGGGCCGGGGAAAGGTCTCGTCCCTGTCCATAGGAGCCACGTCGACAGTCGTATTCAAGCAAACTATTTACTCGGTAAACACCTAATCATCTTAGGTGTGGCAGGACGGGCACGGAGACATTTCATTTCGTCTGGCCCCATGGAGGAACTCGAAGAGCCGAAATTGGCCATGAGGGGCCTGAACGAACGGCTGAAGGGGTTCCTGGAGCATGTGAATCAGTTGGAACAGACCAACTGCGAATTGGAGGAGCAGATTGAGGAGTGGGGATTCAGGAACGTCGCTCCGCGGCAGGACTGGAGCGACATGGAGGTGCTGGCACAGGAACTGCGAGCTCAGGTGGGTCTGTGACGTTCGCACTCATTATCTGCTGTGTTATCTACATCTTGCCTGTCTCGTTATGTTTGATACCTAAGGTGCTTTTTATGTGCCCCTGAAAAACCCCTCAGACTGGCTCTGGGGTAATGAGCCTAATTAAGACTTTAAATGCATGTATTTGTTTTCTCAGATGCATCATCTTCTGTAGTGGTTCTCAATTTGGCCCCTGGGGGCCCCACTGCACATTTTAGGTGTCTTAATATGTCGACACACCCAAATCAGGTTATGAAGCTTAAGATAATGAGTTAAATCAGGTGTTTTAGAGAAGAGGCATCAAAAATTAGCAATTCCGATGGCCCCTAGTAGTCCCAAATCTTTGTTAAATTTATGTCACTACTGTATTTGATAGTAAGAATGTGTGTTTGGAATAGTATACTGTCATTCTACTCGTACTGTTTTGCAGTATGCATTCTGTGCAGCATGTAATGATTTTGTAACATTGTATATTCAAGATTTTGCATACTATTTTCAATACTCAATATTACAATATTACAATATTTTCAGTATGCACGGTATCCTGTACTGTACCACTCATACTACTGATGTAGTATGCGGTAAGAATATTCAGTTTGTATAAAAAATAGTATGAAATTGAATCGTAAGCTTAGTGAATGGTTTTGGAGAATTTGATGTTTCCCCATTCAAATGCCTTGTCCAAATACCCACACTTGCGGTCTTGGCCACTTGAGAGCATGTGTGTGCAACAGGAAGTAAGTGTGCAAGACTGTCCCAGATCTTAATAACGACAAAGCGCAGTGCCCTTAACACACACTAAATCCACACTATCTCGAATACCGCTCTGGAGCAGGACATGACTTGCCTTAAAAAGACTTTGATATGCATGAAATAATTAGATATTCTATATATCTGAGACTAAGAATGTGTTCACAATCCATACTACTATACTACTCATACTATTTTTTGCAGTATGCCGTTTTTAAACTGTGCAGCATGCAATAATTACATGACATTTTATATTCATTCATGCTCATTATGGCATACTACATTTTTTGGATCCTATTTTGCATAGTCATTTTAAAAGGTTATTTTTTATAGGTTTGCAGGCTGGTGGTTTGAATTCTGTGGCATTAACATGTATTTGAATTGATTACTAGAGGGCTGTTAACCAGACGCTTAACACCTGTGCTTCCTAAAACCATTCCGTATGGCCTGTGGCCATAATGACCTTGTGAAAGATAGTTAATCCTTTAGTACGGCTTTCGCACCTGGCTTGATCTTTGACCCTAACATAATAATAGCCTACTTAAAGATTTGCAAAAATGCAGATAACACAGTTTAAACCCACTTGTGTTGTTTTGTGTCGTTTTATTGTTTTACAGATAGCTAACTATTTTGTGCGCTCTGGGGGGGAAAAAACATCAATCCTCAAGATACAATCAATGCATTGAGCAATGTGAACAATGGACATTAAATGAAAAATCCTGGCATCATTTAAATCTTCATACCTTCATTCAGTAGTTGTATTTGCATAAACTGAGTATGTCAATCAGTAGACAGTCAGAAAAACCGCATGTTGATGCATACCTACATACACCCTGATCTTTCACACTGACAATTCAGAAATGATTTTTCGTTCCCATGATTATATGGGTGTTGACAGCCATTTATCATCAATGAGCCCAGCCTACCTTGCTAATAAGTTTTTTTTGTTTTGTTTTTTCATTATTTTTTATCAAATTGTTCAAGAGGGTGATTTCTACCCACGGGCAATTATAATGTACTTTATCTTAATTATATGTCTTTTTTCCTGTTAATTCACCTTCTTTTATGTTTGTTTTGGCAGGTTAGGATGATCATAATGGAAAATGCAGAAGTTTTGTTACAATCTGATGCAGTGAAACTCAGGGCAGCACATTTAAAGACAAGGTTAGAAACTTTCAGTGAACAAGAAATAAAATAAAAAAATTCTCAACTAAATAATAATTATATATATATATATATATATATATATATATATATATATATA
>NW_015505266.1:1258155-1275730 GCF_001515645.1 Sinocyclocheilus grahami | reverse complement strand
AATGTTTTAATGTCAGTCAAACTATGAGACATTCTTTTTTTTTTTTTATTAAAGGTTAAAGCAGTTTGCATTATGGGATACACTACCCAACCCAGTGTGTTCTGTAATTTGTCCAAATGTAACAAGTCAGAACATTTGCATACTGTGCACTGTATTCATAATACAGTCTGCATTCCAAACATGCCAATGGAATATTTCACATAAAAAAACTAAACATTGTGACTTGAACATCTGATCGTCCTCTTGTGGTGGGAAACAGCAAGTACCTGGAAATGCCTGTGAATGCTTAATAATGAATTAAGTAAATTAACAAATAATATGACACATAATAAGTCTAATTTTCCTATAAAGTCAGTGTCAGTGTTGGTTAAATATGATTGGTTTATTTATTTTGTGCGCTGAGATTGTATGTCTAAATGTGAAATTCGGTTGAATAGACAGTTGATTACCACAGAAAATAATTAATAACTAATATAAAAATAAAAACCAAATTTTCAGTAAAAAAAAAAAAGGTGTTGACAAAAATATGTCAGTGTTTGCCTTGTATGCTTTCATTGTAAGTGTGTTTTTGTCAGCACTTCATTTAGCTTGTGTTTTTTTTTATATAAACTGAATTAGGAATCAATTTTTCCCCGGTGGGAATCAGTACAACTCAATCTGTATTTAAGGTGGTGTTTCTTCAACAAGGGTTTTCCTTTGGGGTTTGTAAGAAATGCCCATTTAATGACTAAATTTAATTAAATACAAAAGAATTGTATAATAAAAAACATATATTATAAAATGAAGAAAAAAGAATATCATTACTTAAAAACTAGAGCTTTTGATGACCTTTGACCTTGAAAGACATCTTTGTTCATTTTTATATTATTGCATTCAAATGCTGTTTCATAAATACATTTGTGTATAACATGTTTTAGTTTTAAATGCATTTTCATTTTAAAATAGCTTTATATAAAACCTATTGTAGTCCACTGCATGTCTTTCATTTAGATACCTAAGTATGCATATGTGTGTATAGGTGTGAAACCGAGGAGAAACTCCGACTCCTGAAGGAGCAGGAGGTGTCACAGCTGAAGCTAAAGATGAAAGAGATGGAAATGGCCAACAGCCTCCTGGAAAAGCAGCTTCATGAATCCCAGAATGAGTTACAGCAAATCATGGAGGAACATGAGGTGGAGACACGGTTTGGTTTAATGTCAGTTAGTGATTGTGTCTAATTGTGCAATTGTGTGTCACCGTGTGTGTGATGTTCTGTCAGTCATATTAAGCATTTAAGGAGAAACCTTGACGTCTGTCTTTAGTAAAAGATACTTGTTAAAAATGTTCCCTAATGTCTTAACGCCAAGTTGCGGTTAACCTCAAGGAAAGGGTGTGTGTATAGGGAATGGTGGTTCTATTATTAGACATTATATTGTATATAGATTTTGCCAGTAATACAATGTATTTGGACATCTTGTGTCCTTTTCGTTTGTGCACAATTATTATCTTTGCAAATAGTAAATATATAGCTTTAGCGCAACCAAAATTCACTTTTTTGCCAAATGTAACCAAAAGTGTCTACCAATACAAATACAGTTACTAAACCAAAAGTTGAACTGAAAAAATGACTTCAAATGTTATTGATTGAATTTAGATCATCTGATATTGGTTTTAACACTTTGACGTAGTTACTACATTTAAATTTATATGACAATATTGTAAACTTCAATCTGTCTTTATCAAAGTTTCACCCCAACGTAAGTAGCTCCATATTAATCAGCTGTTTCGATTATAAATCTTGTTCACGGAAATCTTTCCGTATTGGTGTGATCTGATCTTTATCATTCTCTCTTTATCATTATTATCACTCTTCTGAGGTTTAAGAATAATAACTATCCTGTTTATATAGCCTTACCCTGATTGGGTACAAAATACGTACAAATTAATTTGGATCGTAGATGTCAGAATGAGACATTTTTGTCGTTTTGGACTCGGGAAGAAGTCCTGAAACAGTATGTTTTCATCAGACCCTTGTATTTCAAAAGATGAAGGACATTTTTATTCTTCATGAGAGGAGCCCTTTAAATTCTCCTCTTCCTCCCTCTCTCTCTCTCTCTATCTCTCTCTCTCTCTCTCTCCTTGGCTGACAGAGAGAGCTGGATCAGCACCAGCGGCAAGCAGTAGAGGAGTGTAATAGAGTGCTAGCGCAGGTTGCTGCAGGAGAGGATGGCAGAGGAATGGATCTCTCCCGTACCAGCACCCAGTGCGACCACTCCAGCCCAGCCCAGAGTAGCCCTGACTCAGCCACGCCACCAAATCCAGCCCCAGGCTCCGGTCCGGCTTCACAGAGAAGGCCCCGAAAGGATGCAACCAGCCCCACAGCTGCGTTTCCTCCACAGGTACGAGTATTCACTCTCGCTCTCCTTCAAACACTCTCTACGGTCTGCTGGCCAGGGCACTGCAGAGCAGTCGTAGTGTGTGTGTGTGTGTGTGTGTGTGTGTGTGTGAGTGAAAAGACTGCTAAGCCACCATTATTATTCAAAACAGAATGAGGGATGCTAGTCCCATTGAGCATAACCATTGTTTTTTTTTTGTTCTCATCAGTAGGTGATTGTTTATTTGTCTTCCAGTGTGCTTGAGCAGAATTTATGCCCTCGCACAAAAACATGGGCCATCGGCCTCGTAACTCTCCTTGAAAAACAACAACACACTGCAGCTTGTCTTTACAAATACCTACTATGTTGGTACAATGGTAAATTGAGTGTATCAATACAGTGGTCCTCCAAGGTACTTGGTAGATGTCCAAAAAAAAATTATGGTACCATTGAACATGGTTTTACATGGTAACATGTCCAAAAAACAAGGTATAACCATGGTACATGTCCCAAAACACATGATATTACCACTGAATATCATCTCCTAAGAAACATGGTAACACCATATTACACGTCCAAAATCATGGTACTGTTCAAAAACATGGCAGAGCAATTGTCCAAAAACATGATATTTTTTTAAATTTTAGATTAAGACTATATATTGTTTTTGGAACTGTGCAGTCATTCTTATCAGATGGAGACTGAAGTGATTCCTAGACTGTGATATACATCAACTCAAACCACACGAGCATCAATTCAGTTTTCTTTAATGTGATCTATTGTGTTACCAGTGCTCACTGGAGTCATTTGGCAGATAACTTTATTTTGGGATGTAAATCATGGATAATAAAAAACAATATGCCAGAGAGGCTATGCATTAAAGTCATTTTACCATGATTAAGATGTGTCCTAAGGCACAGTGTGATGAAACCTCAACGGTAAGCAATATGAAAAAAGCTTTAAAAATGTAACAAGATTTATTGTATTCTGTGGTATTCTTATGTATACACTGCATGTGTTGTGTTTTTTGTGTTCTGTAGGTGAGAGCAGGTGATGAGGCCCTGAAGGAGGCACGAGCCGAGCTCGCTGAGGCCCGGAAGCGATGGCACCGTCTACAGGTGGAAATCGAATCGCTACATGCCTTGGTGCGTTCGGTTCTCACAGACATGCCCACAGACACACCCGAACACACACACACTCACTCCAATTCAGAAACTTGTAGACACACCTAAACACACACTCCTGAACCCATTTCACCTTAATGCATAATATGCAAATTAGAATATCACTTACTGCTACATAACGCATATGCAGGTCTTAATTTCTGCCAGAACCAGCCAGATGTGAATCCGGCATCTACGAAATCGGATTCAACCTCTATTCAACCTCTATGTAGTGCGAATTCAGTGTTAAACATACATCAATACTTTGCCTCCAGGGAATGGATGACAGATCCCTGCCGGATTTGTCATCACTCCTTGTTCTGGGAACTCATAATTTATAAATCAAGTACTGCAGATAACCACAAATTGTTACCAAATACTAATTTTGTTGTTAAATATTAATTATCTGAAGGTTGTGGGCTCAAATCCCTTTGAAGGCACCATGTTATACAAGTTGACCCCTGGGAATCTAATCCATGTATTTAGTGTTGGTAGAGCCAGGTTCCACTACTTGATTCCCAGTTCATGAACTTTAGAATTATTGGGATCTTCAGTGACCACTGTGTCCTTGATCAAGATACGTTACAGTGGTGGTGGTGTGGTGAAAACTCAAGGCTGTTAATCAGAAGGTTGCTAGTTTGATGCCCCACAAGGCATGATACCAATGCCACAAACATTGTGCCCTTAAACCAACATCTTAATCTCAGATATATCCAGAAGTTTATTGTCAGTTTCTGGAATATTCTTGGTCTCTGCAATATTAGATCCTTGAGTCATCACCATTGTGCCAAGGTTTTCAACTTCAGGTGCCTTCAGGGGGATTAACAATAACAAGAAGGTTGGTGGATCAAACACCGTAAAATGCGATCTGTGAGCCATTATCATTGTGCCCTTTGAGCAAGGCACCTAATCCCATGTTGGTCCAGGCGGACTGACCCAGTAAAACATAGATGAAGTGGCACTGGAACTGAAGTGACTCGACTTAAATGAAATATGCCTTGCTTGTCTGCAATATTTTGGTCTCTGTTCACTGTTTCAGACCACCCTATTCGATTCCTCAAACCCTGAAATTCCATCCATTCATTAAGTCATTCTCCAAGCAGATTGTCCCACGAAGGGCCACGGGGATGCCGGAGCCTATCCCAGTGTTTCGGGTGTAGGCTGCCCCTGGAGATGTTGGAAATAAATAATTCTGTTTTATCCCACCAGGAGAGGAGTCTCCAAAGCTCCCTACACCACACTCAGCTCCAGTACTCTGTGCAGCTCAAGGATATGTCCCGGTCTGTCAGGGGTCTGGAGTCTGACCTAGAAACTGTGCAGGATAGTCTGGAAATACAGAAACAGAACCATAGTCAGCTCCTCAACACCAAGATGAGGCTGGAGAGAGAGATAGCAACCTATAGGAAACTCCTGGAACACGAGGAGGGCAGGTAGGGGAGAGATAGATTTACTGAGCTGTATTTGTTTATGCAATTAAACTGTTAGCACACGCGCGCTCAAACTTGTATGATGTCTTTTATGCAACTCCAAAGTAATGCACTGGAATTTTGACAGGGTTTTTTGCCATTGTGCCATTGATGTTATAAATGATGTTTCTAAGGTACCAATGAAGTTGAGCGTGGTCTTGAATCAAACCTGTTTCTTCTTTCACTCCTGAACCACAGGTTTCTGAACTCAGATGGTCGGTCTCTAAAGCTGAAGCCATGGAAGGGGTCAGTTCCTGCTCCAGAGCAGAATGGCCTGCCCAATGGATGTGATGAAGATATCGCTGAGCCAATCTTCTCAGAGAGAACTTCAAAAATGAGTCCGGCCCTTCAGCGACAGCAGAGTCTTGTCATCCTCACAGGTAAGGATGATGATGTCCAAACGCCCTCAAACTCATTTTCCAACCAATGATTCCACCCAATGTTTCCACCCATTCTTAACAACTGGTTCATTATACAACTGCAAGCCTGACAGATGTTTTGTAACTCTGTGTTTGCGTTTTTCCATCCAGAACCAGTTCTAAACAAAGATGGGGAGATCTGTACTGTGAAGACTCGGGAGATTCTGGAAGGAAATGTAGTGAGGGAGAGTGCCGAGGGTCACGGAAATGTGGAGTGAGTTTACATAGACTTATTTTCAAGCCTTGCTTAGCTGCAATTAAGAACCATAAGCATTTCACACCTTAAGGACAAACATCTTGATGTGTTTGATCTTGCATGTGGCTTTGCAGGCAAATACAATTGTGATGGAACTTTTACATCATCATTTTTTTTGCACCAGAGATTATGTAATCCTAATTTAGATGCTTATTATTTTGCTTTTTGTGTGCTATAGGACAGAGAAGATTGACAAGGTAATCAGGCAATGGGAAGGGTCATTCTTTAAAGGAAATCCCAAGCTGAGGAAGAAATCTGTGTCTCTGCGTTTCGACCTTCATATGGCTGTAGCGGATGAGGGTTGCAGCCAAACAAAACAGGACAGTCTCCCAAACGTGGAGGTCCGTCTGGTCATGAGACGGTCTCGCAGCATACCCACTTTTGCCCAGTGATGTCATAATGCTACTACACCACAATTGTGACATCACCATGCTACCACATCACAACTGTGACCTCACAATGCTACTGCATTACAATTAAGTAGTGGTGACCACGTCTCAATGTCTCGCCGACTAATAAAAGCGAATCACTTTAGTAACGTTATAAAACTCTTGCCATTTGAAAGAAAAAAAGCGTCATATCATCAGCAAAGCGTTCGAAAACAAAAACTCAAATTGCTTTTATGATTGTAATGAACTCATGCAGATAAAGCTACTTTAAGCTAAAGCTACTTAGAAATTTCAAGGCAAATTAATTTGTAGTTGATTTATTTTACTTCAAACGTAGATGTTTGAAGATGAATGGGAAGTACAAACGTCTTGCAGTGCTTCAGATACATTGTGACTTTAGAGTGTGACTCTCTGTGGACGCTCTACTGCCACATTATTGATTATTAGCACATATTACGTTACTGAAAACCTATAAAACTATTGGTTTGTGAAAATGTGTATAGATTATACATCTATAAAGCTGAATCTTAAGTCTCAGTGAGAAATGGTCAATGTGGATTCGGAGATTTCTCATTCAGTGCAGCGTAACAAAAGATGCCTTATTGTGTTTGACAAATGTTACTGGAACCAATTTTACACTCCAGTGAACGCTAAGGGGGTATCAAGTTCTGGTTCTGCAGGAGGCTGTAGTGTGAACCAAAACAAAATATTGCGAAATTTGCAAGTGTAGCAGAAATCAGCAGCCAAAATTAAAAATTATGGTGAAACCGATGTACTGTCCTCACGATATTGCCTGCATGGACGTGTACAGAATGACTAGCAGTCTATCACTGCGGGGAGAATGAAATGCTAAAAGTAAAATGTTGACTATGAACTTCTCTACTAATTACTTTCTCCTATAAAAGTTACATTGCTTTGTATTAAGGATGCATATAGTTTACGCTTCATTTAAAGTGCAAATACTGTCTTCCAATCAAAAAATTATGCAGGATTGTTCAGAAAACTTGAAATGATCATACTTCAACAACCAAAAAAAAAAGATTTTTGCATTTCTTATCTGTATATATTAATCATTTAAACTGATTTATTTGCATACCCATTATGTTCTACCTCTGGTGGTTGTTGTACTGTAAATACATGGGTTTTTTCCTGATGCAACAAAGAAATGGATACATATGCATATATTTAATTTGAAGTTATATTAAATCTATATCCCTGAAATATGATGATATCACCTCATAGGTTTAGTTACTGCTTTCATTCATGTAATGCACAATCTAGTATCATACAGGATTAACCTTTCACGTTTCATTATCTTTCAAATTGTGACTTACTCTAAGAAATGTGAAGAGAAATTGCACCATATGCATTGGTAAAAATGTCAATTTCATATGCACTTTAATGGATTAAAATCAGAACATTGCTAACTTTCAGATTTTTCTCTGTACTCAACATTTTTTCACAAATGACTGTTGCTTTTTTTTAAACATAACTTTTTTTGTATAAAATCTATAGCTCTGCCCTGCTGCGTGATTTGGCTTTGTATGACAGGTGCTAATAAAGCTATTATTATTTCCAGATGAGCTATTTATGTTATGAGCAAAGCTGTCCAAAGACATTTCATTAGACCACAGTGCCTGGAAAACTAGCACACAACACAGACGTCCCAGTTAAGCCTGGAATAGATATGTAACAGAACAAAAACGACATGAAAATGATTTTACTCAGATAATGGTGTACAAAACAAATTATGCTGCATAATCATTCAACTAAACAGGTTAGCATTGTTTTTTTCATGTTTAATAATGTCCACAACCCCAGTTCTGTGATGTTCTCTTGTTCAAGTAATTATTAAACGTGTAAACCTTAATTTTAGCTAGATGCTAATGCAAACAGTATGTGACAAACTCTGGTAGCAAGATTATACTTTTGACAATGCTTTTACCAGCAAATTGAGTAGCAGTAATTGGTGTCTAGTGCCTATATTTTAATGTTGTATCCTAATGGTTAACATTAGGCTGTGGAGCTCATATGTGGGTGATTAATGTTACAGGAAGACCGTTATTAAAATGATAAGTTAATATAAATCGCAAGCTCTGAACCACTTTCTTGAGAAATAGCTGACCCAGATATCTTAAAAAAAAATTCCTTAACTTAAAGACATTCTTTCTACACCTGGAAAATGGATCTCCATATTATTGTACACAAATAATGTTTAAAATATTATATACAGCATTTTGCATTTTCTGAGGAAAGTATGAGTGAGGCTACCGCTAAAGTGTTATGAAGAAAAGATGAACGCTGCTCCCTAGTGGTCATTTATGAACTTGCCACACAAAACTGTGTGGAATACTTCTCCTTTTTGTGAAGTATTGCATACTTCGAGTATGTACAAAATTTGATGAAGAAATTAAGTATGTAGTAGGTACTATTATGTTGCCATTGTTGACTTATAATGTACTAACAACAACTGCTAAAACTGTACAATTTTACAACAAAGATTGTTATTTTGTATTGCCTATATAGTACTTACATTTGAAAAGAGATGCCATTAGCTCTCCGCTATTATGCATTTTCCCTCAGCTCCTGTGGCATTATGGGACAGCAAAGTGTTGCAATCTTAGAATCTCAACAGATGCAGATTTTTTTTTCATGAATGTTAATTCATGGGTAGTAAATCCTGAATCCTAATTACTTTCCTCTCACTTGCTATAGCATTTCTAGCTCAAAATAACTTTCTGTTTTAAGCCTCTTACCAGTTTTCTTGTTCATCCGAGTGCTGTTTTTGTTTTCTGTGGACACTTTTGGCTATCTGGGTTTATGTTTAAACGTTTTTATTTTTTTATTGAAGGAGTAAAGCAACATACATTAAAACAATGAAAGTTAAATTTTCCTTCCTTCTACTTTTACTATACTATAACAACCCCCACCCACCCCATCCCTTCCCTAGACAGCTTAGTTGCAACAAAATAGCGTAGTGTCTGGCAAAATGAAACAATCTTATTACATCTTTTCAAGGCATAGACCCATTGCATACCACTACATAGTGATGATAATAATAGTATTATTATTACAGTATGAATATGTAAGAGAAAAAGAGAGGGGGAAAAAACAACAACAACAATTTAGCCATTCTGTGAGACAAATTACAGGTCAAAACATCAAATACATCATCACAAAAGGGTAAAGAAAGAGATACATATAAGGAGAGTAAAAGTCAACAGCTGGGTAATTCTTTCAGGTTTTTAAAATATGACAAAATGGGTTCCCAATTTGAGTAAAACCTGTCCACAGATCCCCTTGGTGTAAATTTGATCTTTTCTCATTTTAAAAAGAACATCACATCTTCCAGCCAATCTGTCACAGAAGAAGGGGTAGGGGATTTCCAACTCAACAAAATTCTTTCTCGGGCCAATAAAGAAGTGAAAGCAATAATGTCCCTCTGGGTTGCAGTTAAAGTAATGATTACAGTGTCACTGGGAGTTCCAAAAATACCTATTGAAGGACAAGGCCGCAATGTCACCCTGGGCGAAAAAGAGCATCTATCACAGGGTGCATCTAACCCAGGATATATTCCAGCTAACCATGCCTTGCTCAAGTGAACCCTATGCAGCACTTTGAATTGTATGAGTCCTAACCTAACAGAAAATGATGATGAGTGGACCTTTTTAAGCGCCTCCCTCCAAAAAGCCCTTAGACAGCTCTATGCCCAGTTCATCTTCCCACCTGGATTTCATTTTATCCAGATTGTACCCTTCCAAAGACATGAGCTGGGAGTATAAAAGTGAAATCAATCCTTTATTATTAAAATTGAGAGTAAGATTATCTAAGGGGCGAGATAGGAGGAAGGTCGGGGAAGGATTGAGAATCTGAAGATATCTAAAAAAGTGGTTTTGTGGAAGGTCACACAATCTGCAGAGGTTCTCAAAACTGTTGAATAAACCTTCAGTATATAAATCTTTGATGCATATCAACCCGGAAACTACCCACTGTCTAAATGAGGTTTATGCTCAAATTTGATATTTATAGTTAACTACACAATGTGTATTTCTATACATGAGTATATTAAAGGGATAGTTCACCCAAAAATGAAAATTCCTTCATTAATTAGTAATTACTCACCCTCATGTCGTTCCAAACCTGTAAGACCGTACATCTTCGGAACACAAATTAAGATATTTCTGATGAAATCCGAGAACTCTCAGACCATGCATAGACAGCAATACAACTAAAATGTTCCAAGAAACGTAGTAAGGACATTGGTAAAATTGTCCATGTGACATCAGTGGTTCAATCGTAATTTTACAAAGCTACGAGAATACTTTCTGTGCGCAAAGAAAACTAAAATAATGACTTTATTCAACAATTCTTCTCCTCCTCATCCCGTCTGCAGCAGCGCACCGCCATTGTGGAGAGTATCACGACGCATGCGCTTCCTTCCGTTTCATGTAAACACATGCGCATGGTGCTGCTGCTTACTTAATAAAGTCATTATTTTTGTTTTCTTTACGCACAAAAAGTATTCTCGTAGATTACGGTTGAACCACTGATGTCACATGGACTATTTTACTGATGTCCTTGCTACGTTTCTGGGTCTGGGAACATTTCAGTTGTATTGCTGTCTATGGAGGGTCCGAATTTCGAATTTGAGCTCTCGGATTTCATCAAAAATATCTTAATTTGTGTTCCAAAGATGAACGAAGGTCTTACGGGTTTGGAATGGCATGAGGGTGAGTAATTAACGACAGAATTTTTATTTTTGAGTGAACTGTCCCTTTAAGCAAATAATTAAGAAAAATGAACTCGGTGTGTGTTTTTTGGGTGGAAGTAGGTCACACTGAACCCATATAAGCTCATCTAATCCCTGAAATTTGGCAGACATTTTTTGCTTGCAGCCAGGAATGGCATTTCTGTGTGTATCTGAGTTGTGCGGGTTTGCACATTTGCAAGTGTATGCACACGTTTGGGTGTTAATACTACAGGCTATTTTGTAGCCAGGAATTTCAATACTTTGTATACAGTAATCCACTTGGTTATCCACTTCTCTGGACCAATAATTTTTAATATGAGTGCGTGTGGAGGTGTGTGGGTACCTGCCAACACAGCTGAATAAACACACATCCAAACAGGCCCACGCACTCGGTACTGTTTCTATACCCCATAATCCACCTGTCTTTTTCTAGAAAGCACTGACTCAATTTTTGGATCTGGTTTTCATGACAAAGCGAATGTCCTCTTTACAGAGAGATGTCTGGGTATAAAAGAGCCGGAGTGCGACGGGCCTGAACCAGCACAGCTCCGCAACTCTACCCCAACCACAGGTGCTGCCACCAGCCAAACCTCTGCAGAATGGGCCGGGTGAGTACGAAGGTGATCAGGACACTCTGCACCGATTATTGATCATTTATTGGCTGCCATTTGTGACTGATTAGTGATAGATAGAGCCATTTTGAGATGGTTGGGCATACAAGATTGTATTTAATTTATATATTTTTATAGATATAGATATTTTTTGTAGATATTTCATATTATTGTTATATTTTAGATTTTTCATAATATAATTTTTTTTAACAATACTGTGATGCAACCAGAGGTAGTTTATTAAAATAATATCCGAGTGTGAAATAAAATTCCACCGTCTCCTTTGTATAGATTATTTTCTACGAGGACAAGAAATTCCAGGGCCGTCGGTACGAGTGTGACAGCAACTGTTCGGACTTCCATGCCTACCTGAACCAGTGTAACTCCATCCGCGTGGAGAGCGGGGCCTGGGTGGTCTACGAGAGGCCCAACTTCATGGGCTACCAGTATGTTCTGACCCGGGGCGAGTATCCGGATTACCAACGCTGGATGGGTCTGAACGATCGTCTCTGCTCCTGCAAGATGATCCACTTCGTAAGTCGCCCACATGCAGTGGAAACATTATGTAGTGCATATTTGAAATTCAGTAGATGTTCTTTCCACTCCAGGTGAGCGGTTCTGAGTACAAGATTCAACTCTACGTCAAGGGAGATTTCGCGGGCCAGGTGTACGAGACCACCGAGGATTGTCCATCCGTGGTGGAGCGCTTTCGGACACGCGAGGTCCACTCCTGTAAGGTGCTAGATGGGATCTGGATCTTCTACGAGCACCCAAACTACAGGGGGCGTCAGTACCTACTGGAGAAGGGGGAGTACCGTAAACCCGTGGACTGGGGCGCCGTCTGCCCTACGGTTCAGTCCTTCAAACGCCTGACGGAGTGACGTCTGACCTGTAAATCCATCCATCTGCAGTCCTCCTTTACCTCCAAACCACCCAACCATAACAGCACTGACACACCTGTGCTGAATCAATAAATGTGTGGTTGCAAGTGAAACTGTTGTCTCTTTTTGCAAATGTGTGATCACTAGACCTTGACTTTGGGAACTATATACATTCTATAGATCTCATAATTGAATAAAAGGAGTTAAAAGGGATAGTTCACCCAAAAATGAAAATTCTGTCATTAATTACTCCCCTTCATGTCGTTCCAAACCCGTCAGACTTTCGTTCATCTTTCTGACCCTGCATAGACAGCAATGGAACTACCACGTTCAAGGACCATGGAAGAGAAGAAATTGTTGAATAAAGTAATTATTTTTGTTTTCATTGCACACAAAAAGTATTTCCATAGCTTTATAAAATGACGGTGTCACATGAACTATTTTAACGATGTCTTTACTACTTTTCTGGGCCTTAAACATGTCAGTTGCGTTGCTGTCTATGCAGGGTCAGAAAGCTCTCGGATTTCATCAAAATTATCTTCATTTGTGTTCCGAAGATGAACGAAGGTCTTATGTATTTGGAACGACATGAGGGTGAGTAATTAATGACAGAATTGTCATTTTTGGGTGATCTATCCCTTTAAGAATTTAAATACTTTTCAAATAAACAACTATAATAATATAGTTATTATTGCTCTGGTTACCGTTTGGCATGCAGTTTGCCAAACCCTGTCCAAAATTCATCACCCTTCATCATCAGCAAATTATGAGTGCTCTCTGCCCCCTAGTGGGCAGGTGGAGTTTTTGAGTTTTATGAACAAATACATATTAATCAGTCCAAAAATAAAATTTGACTATCAAATTAGTTGTTTAATATACTACAGATGGGTTTAAACATACACTGTTAAAAATAAATCATGGGTCTTGTAATTTTCATTAAAAAAATTAAGGTGATAATTAAAAATAGTGTGTATATTTTATTAAAGAAATTGTGGTTCAGTGTTGTATAGAAAATATTGAGGACTTTTCACTAATAAAACCAAGAGATTACTTTTTCCTCATATCTTTTAAGGAAACTGTGGTAACGACATGAAGAATCACACTGAAGGCAGGACTGCAGTACAGTCTTTTTACTAATAACTATCTGTGCAGTGTGCATACAGAATACACAACAGTCTTGACTGCACAACATTACCCACAACGTTCTTCTGCCCAACAAGCGGTTTTCCCAACAATTGCATATGACATTGTACAAAATAACTCAGTCAAATACAAACTATACTCGAAATCATGGACTTTTGAGAATCAACTTAAAATAAATGAGCACATTTCACTAATAATATTAAAATCATTGCGTCATAGATTAAATAATTTAAGAGGTTTTACATGATTTATTCAGGTAGATTCCATTAAAAAAAAATCTAACCTAAAAACTACTCAAAAATAATATATTGTTACCATAATTTTTAAGTAGATAGCTCATATAATTTTTTACAGTGTAGTCAGCTTGCACATGCAAAGGGTTATGTGACGGCTAAATAAAACATCTGAAGTTATGTATATTATGTATAGGCTAGCTTCTCATTTATGCTATAAAAATCCAGGAACTAATAGCTTAAAGATGCTTGTTTAACTTACCAACCAACATCCATAAGTATAAGAACAAAACAACCATGTCAACCATATTCATCAACAGTTGTCAATCGTTTTGGCCATTTTTCTGTAAAAATTTATTATTTTTTAAATAATCTTTCTGTTGTGATTCAACTCCACAGAAGCAGAAACGAGCATCTCTGATGAAGATTCTCATGTCAATGAGTTCAAAAGTTTTTACACTTTTTTCTTCTTCTTGTTTCTCTTGTGTATATACATACACACACACACACACACATCACATGTACATAAGTATTCACAGACTTTGCTCAATACTTTGTTGGAGCACCTATGGCACCAATTGCAGCCTCAAGTCGTTTTGAGTATGATGCTATTTTTGGGCAGTTTCTCCCATTCTTCTTTGCAGGACCTCTCAAGCTCCATCAGGTTGGATAGGGAGCGTCGGTGCACAGCCATTTTCAGATCTCTCCAGAGATGTTAGATATGATTCAAGTCTGGGCTCTTGGCTGGGCCACTCAAGGACATTCACAGAGTTGTCCCGTAGCCACTCTTTTGTTTTCTTGGCTCTGTGTTTAGAGTCATTGTCCTGTTTGAGGTTCTGAATGCTCTGGACAGGGTTTTCATTAAGGCTATCTCTATATTTTGCTGTGTTGAGCTTTCCTTCTACTCTGAGGCGTCCGTCAGTCCCTGCCGCTGAACACACAGCCCCTCAGCATGAGTCTGCTACCAGCACCCTTCACAGTTGGGATGTTCCTCTGCAGGTGATGAGCAGTGCCTGGTTTCCTCCAAACATGATGCTTGGAATTGAGGTTCATCAGACCAGATAATATTGTTTCTCACAATCTTAGGGTTCTTTAGGTGCTTTTTGGCAAATTCCAAGTTGGTTTTCATGTGTCTTCACTGAAGAAAAGATTGAGTCCTGCAGGTGATGAGCAGTGCCTGGTTTCCTCCAAACATGATGCTTGGAATTGAGGTTCATCAGACCAGATAATATTGTTTCTCACAATCTTAGGGTTCTTTAGGTGCTTTTTGGCAAATTCCAAGTTGGTTTTCATGTGTCTTCACTGAAGAAAAGATTGAGTCCTGCAGGTGATGAGCAGTGCCTGGTTTCCTCCAAACATGATGCTTGGAATTGAGGTTCATCAGACCAGATAATATTGTTTCTCACAATCTTAGGGTTCTTTAGGTGCTTTTTGGCAAATTCCAAGTTGGTTTTCATGTGTCTTCACTGAAGAAAAGATTGAGTCCTGCAGGTGATGAGCAGTGCCTGGTTTCCTCCAAACATGATGCTTGGAATTGAGGTTCATCAGACCAGATAATATTGTTTCTCACAATCTTAGGGTTCTTTAGGTGCTTTTTGGCAAATTCCAAGTTGGTTTTCATGTGTCTTCACTGAAGAAAAGATTGAGTCCTGCAGGTGATGAGCAGTGCCTGGTTTCCTCCAAACATGATGCTTGGAATTGAGGTTCATCAGACCAGATAATATTGTTTCTCACAATCTTAGGGTTCTTTAGGTGCTTTTTGGCAAATTCCAAGTTGGTTTTCATGTGTCTTCACTGAAGAAAAGATTGAGTCCTGCAGGTGATGAGCAGTGCCTGGTTTCCTCCAAACATGATGCTTGGAATTGAGGTTCATCAGACCAGATAATATTGTTTCTCACAATCTTAGGGTTCTTTAGGTGCTTTTTGGCAAATTCCAAGTTGGTTTTCATGTGTCTTCACTGAAGAAAAGATTGAGTCCTGCAGGTGATGAGCAGTGCCTGGTTTCCTCCAAACATGATGCTTGGAATTGAGGTTCATCAGACCAGATAATATTGTTTCTCACAATCTTAGGGTTCTTTAGGTGCTTTTTGGCAAATTCCAAGTTGGTTTTCATGTGTCTTCACTGAAGAAAAGATTGAGTCCTGCAGGTGATGAGCAGTGCCTGGTTTCCTCCAAACATGATGCTTGGAATTGAGGTTCATCAGACCAGATAATATTGTTTCTCACAATCTTAGGGTTCTTTAGGTGCTTTTTGGCAAATTCCAAGTTGGTTTTCATGTGTCTTCACTGAAGAAAAGATTGAGTCCTGCAGGTGATGAGCAGTGCCTGGTTTCCTCCAAACATGATGCTTGGAATTGAGGTTCATCAGACCAGATAATATTGTTTCTCACAATCTTAGGGTTCTTTAGGTGCTTTTTGGCAAATTCCAAGTTGGTTTTCATGTGTCTTCACTGAAGAAAAGATTGAGTCCTGCAGGTGATGAGCAGTGCCTGGTTTCCTCCAAACATGATGCTTGGAATTGAGGTTCATCAGACCAGATAATATTGTTTCTCACAATCTTAGGGTTCTTTAGGTGCTTTTTGGCAAATTCCAAGTTGGTTTTCATGTGTCTTCACTGAAGAAAAGATTGAGTCCTGCAGGTGATGAGCAGTGCCTGGTTTCCTCCAAACATGATGCTTGGAATTGAGGTTCATCAGACCAGATAATATTGTTTCTCACAATCTTAGGGTTCTTTAGGTGCTTTTTGGCAAATTCCAAGTTGGTTTTCATGTGTCTTCACTGAAGAAAAGATTGAGTCCTGCAGGTGATGAGCAGTGCCTGGTTTCCTCCAAACATGATGCTTGGAATTGAGGTTCATCAGACCAGATAATATTGTTTCTCACAATCTTAGGGTTCTTTAGGTGCTTTTTGGCAAATTCCAAGTTGGTTTTCATGTGTCTTCACTGAAGAAAAGATTGAGTCCTGCAGGTGATGAGCAGTGCCTGGTTTCCTCCAAACATGATGCTTGTAACTGAGGTTCATCAGACCAGATAATATTGTTTCTCACAATCTTAAGGTTCTTTAGGTGCTTTTTTGCAAATTCCAAGTTGGTTTTCATGTGTCTTCACTGAAGAAAAGATTGAGTCCTGCCACACCGCCATAAAGCCCAGATCAGTGGAGTGTTGCAGTGATGTTTGTTCTTCTGTAGGTTTCTCCTGTCTCCCCATATGATCATAGAGTTCAACTAGAGTGACCATCAGGCTCTTGGTCACCAGTCTAACCAAAGCCCTTCCCCATCGATTGCTCAGCTTGGCCAAAAGGCCATCAGTTCTAGGTAGAGTCCTGGGCTACATTTCCCAAAAGCATCATAAACTTAGGTACATCGTAGACCCATTAAAACCAATGGAGCTACGATCAACTTAAGCTTACAATGCTTTTGGGAAACGCAGCCCAGGTTGTTTCAAACATCTTCCACTAAGAGTAACGTAGACTAAGTGCTTCTGCAAACCTTTAATGCAGCAGAATTTTTTCTGTATCCTTCCAGATCTGTGCCTTGATACAATCGTGTCTCGGCGATCTACAGGCAACTCCTTGGACTTTATGGCTTGGTTTGCGCTCTGACATGCACTGTTAACTGTGAGACCTTATATAGACAGGTGTGTGCCTTCCCAAATCATGTCCAATCAACTGAATTTACCACAGGTGGACTCCAATCAAGTTGTAGAAACATCTCAAGAATGATCAGTGGAAACAGGATGCACCTGAGCTCTATTTTGAGTGTCATGGCAAAAGCTGTGAATACTTATGTACATGTGATTTTTTTTTTCATTTTTAATGTCTTTGCAAAGATTTCAAACAAAATTCTTTCACCTTGTCATTATGGGGTATGTTTGTAGAATTTTGAGGAAAATAATGAATTTAATCCATTTTG
>NW_015505266.1:1247058-1258027 GCF_001515645.1 Sinocyclocheilus grahami | reverse complement strand
AAAGATTTCAAACAAAATTCTTTCACCTTGTCATTATGGGGTATGTTTTTAGAATTGAGGAAAATAATGAATTTAAACCATTTTGGAATAAGGCTGTAACATAAAATGTGGAAAAGTGAAGTGCTGTGAATACTTTCCGGATGCACTGTAGATGGGTAAAAGGTCTTGAAAAAAGGAATCTGGTTGATGGCTGCCAAAACGGCGAGCAGCTATCAATCGGATGGTTTTTCAGTCAGTAAACTATCTCATACAACCTAAACAACTAATAGAACTTTTATTAACTACACTTTTAATTTAATAACACTTTCTAACACTCAGCCTAGTCGTTTTCTTACACCCTTAACTGCTCATTCCTCTACCTGGAAGATCCTGGACATGGATACTGCTCTGGGGCATGATCTGGACTTTGTGGAGGAGTGGTTAAGTTCCTCAGTGCTTCTTTCCTCTCCTTGCTTCTTTTGTAAGCTGCTCTCCACTTTCTATGCTTCAGCCGCTGTTGTCTTTCACGTAACTCATTGATTCCTTTCTTTTTCCCGGTCTCTACATTTTTTCTCCATCTCTGGCGTTCATTCTGCAGGTATTTCTCCCTTTTTTTAGGATCAGCATTTAGGCGTGCCGCATGCACACAATACTCAGAGGTCTATAGATGTTTAAATTGATATCATTAAATCAAACATTCTTTCAGAGCAATTTACTTAACACTGAGATGTGAAAGTCTAGGCAGAACACACATACAGTGGGTACAGAAAGTATTCACACCCCCTTACATTTTTCACTCTTTGTTATATTGCAGCCATTTGCTAAAATCATTTAAAAATAACTTCAAAACCAAAGTGTTAAAAACACAACCCCATCATAATTTCACAACCCCGTTATGATCGAATAAGTGACGAGGTTGTGATTTTTTGCTCAAAATGGCCACTGCTCTAAATGTAGTGAATAACAGGAGAGCACAAGGCATGCATGATATTAAGAAATTATGTATATTGTTGAAATAAAAAGATCATTTTCACAAGTAATAGATTTCTATCTTGATTTGATGTAACGGGGTTGAGTCATTAAGCTTGACAACCACAATATCACAATATTAGTAAGTTATAGTTATAAAAGAAGGTGGGAACTTGCCTATGTCTGCTCACAATGTTGTTCAGAAGACTTATATGATGTCACTTCCTGTTAATGATGTCACATAAGGATCAGTTAATAATTTTTATGGGGGGATAATGATTTGTGTAACAGAATTGAGGGGTTACTGAGGTACGGAACTAAATAATATGATTTTAATGAATAATCATGAATTTACTTAGAAAAAAAACATGACCAAGTCAAGTCAAGTCAAGTCACCTTTATTTATATAGCGCTTTTAACAATACAGATTGTGACAAAGCAACTGAACAGCATTAATTAGGAAATAGTGTCAATAATGCAAAATGACAATAGTAAACACTCATTTTTCAGTTAAAGACAGTTCATCATTGAATTCAGTGATGTCAACATCCAGCTCAGTTTAAATAATATCTTTGCAATCATGTCAACGATAACGCTGGAAATGAAGTGTCCCCAACTAAGCAAGCCAGAGGCGACAGCGGCAAGGAACCAAAACTCCATCGGTGACAGAATGGAGAAAAAACCTTGGGAGAAACCAGGCTCAGTCGGGGGGCCAGTTCTCCTCTGACCAGACGAACCAGCAGTACAGAAAAATCAATATAAGACTATAAGACGTAGACGATGAATAATATTAACAGCAATTATTATATGATGCAATCAAACTTATAGCAAAATGTGGTAGTTCTGTAGTTCTGTACAGGGTTGGCATCATCTGAGGTCCTCTGAGGAGTTGCATCATCTCTTCTCAGGTGTTCTGCATCCAGACTGAAGCTTGTGTAAATCCTAACATCCCGCTCGGCCCTGGCAGCTTTTAGAGCCTGTCTATAGCTGGACATACTGTTTTTCCACGCAATTCTAAAAACTTCCAAGTTAGTTTTTCTCCATTTGCGCTCAAGACTACGAGTTTTTTTTCTTGAGAGAATGGGTATTACTGTTGTACCATGGCGCAGTACGTTTTTCTCTAACCTTTTTCAATTTGATGGGGGCAACAGCTTCTAATGTATTAGAGAAGATAGTGCCCATGTTGCTAGTTATTTCGTCTAGTTCATGTGTACTTATTGGTACACAGAGCAGTTGAGATAAATCAGGCAGGTTATTTGTGAATCTGTCTTTGGTGGCTGGAACAATAGTTCTGCCCGGACGATAACGCGGAGCCATATAGTTAATATTAGTAATACGCAGCATGCACGATACAAGGAAATGGTCAGTAACATCATCGCTTTGAGGTACGATATCTATATCAGTAAGATCAATTCCATGCGATATAATTAAATCTAGCGTATGATTAAAACGATGAGTGGGCCCGGTGACATTTTGCTTTACTCCAAAAGAGTTTATTAGGTCAGTAAATGCAAGTCCTAATTCATCATTTGTATTATCAACGTGAATATTAAAATCTCCGACAATTAGCGCTTTATCAACAGTAATCAATAGGTCTGAGAGGAAATCTGCAAATTCTTTTAGGAAATCTGTATACGGCCCTGGTGGTCTATACACAGTAGCCAGAGCAAGAGATACGATAGATTTCTTTTGCATATCTGACAGTGTAACATTAAGCATTAGTATTTCAAATGAGTTAAACCTGTATCCTGTCTTCTGAGTAACATTGCGAATATCACTATATATTGTTGCAACACCGCCACCACGTCCAGTCTGACGGGGCTCATGCTTATAATAGTAGTTTGGTGGAGTAGACTCATTTAGACCAATATAATCATTAGGTTTTAGCCAGGTTTCAGTCAAGCAGAGTACATCAAAACGATTATCTGTGATCATTTCATTTACAATAACTGCTTTGGGGGAGAGTGATCTAATGTTTAGGAGCCCAAACTTTAAAAATGGTTTTTGTTCATTTATTTTAAATTGTTCTGGTTTAATCACGATCAGATTTTTTCTAGATCCTGCATTAAATTTATATTTTGACCTCACTATTCGGGGAACAGACACAGTCTTTATAGATTGGACAGCACAAGTACTTCTATCATTTAAGCGGGTAGAACACAAGTCATCAGGGCAGTTATTTGAGATTTGACTTATTTGGTAACAGTAGTCACGCCCACCACAGCAGAGATGACCAATCGAATCACAGCTTCAGTGAAACCGCAACAGTGAAGGGAGTCTGAGGACAAAAAAATAGGTTTTAATGAGAAGCTGCAACAAATTATGACAAACTCACCAACAACATATGATGTTGACGTACCTGCACATGTCTGATAGAGTTGACTGATGTCCAGATGTCTGGTCTGGTGGCTGATGGGATTGTTGAGCACACAGCTGTAGGTGTTTTTCTCCTGATATTCCACCTCCAGAGGTAGAGAGAGACTGATGCTGAGATCAGATACACTGATGCTGGACAATAAACTGTTTCCTTTGTACCAGGAGAGATCACATCACTCACATTCAACACTGAACACAGCAGTGAACAATTCTGCTGTAATGATCCTGACGATGATGATGAACAGTTTGAAGAGTCTCTAGTAATGTTAGGAATGGGCAGACGAGCTGGAAAATATTAAAAAAATAAGACAAAAGAAGAAAATGTTATTAGAAGAGGGTGAGTATTATTATTGTCACTTATTTTCAGCTTCTTAAGGCCTTCTATCAAGAGCTTTCAAAAGAAAGAAAATGCATAAATATGCATAAATCTGTACATTCAATTGAAATACTTACCATAGACAGTAACATTGAAATAGAACAGTTTGTATTTTATCAGTTGATAAAGTCCAGAGTCTGTTGTTCTGATGGTCAGAGATCCAGTTTGATTGTCGACCTGTAGTCTGTCTCTGAATATCTCAGTATTAAAATAATTAATAACAGGTGCCCCCTTATTAAACTGAATGACTATAAATGTTTGTTTGTTTTTTTCAGGTCCAAACCTCCACTGTATGTGATGTATAGTTTGTCTGGGTATATCAGTAACATCAGTGTGAAGAGTAACAGAATCTCCCTCCATCACTGACATCTTCATTCTATCTGTATCTGAACCAAGCAAACCAAAATAGCGAGATTTTAAAAAACGGTTCACCCAAAAATGAATGTTTTATCATTATTTGCTCACCCTGTTGATTCACACCTGTTTGACTTTCTTTTATCTGTGGAACACAAAAGATATTTTGAAGGCATAAAGTGAAAGCTAAAAGGATCCAGTGCATTGCATTCACACAAAAATGTATTTTGAGTTTCCACAGAAGAAAGTCGATCAGGTTTGGAACAATATAAAGGTGACCACAGAATTTTAGTTAATCTGACTTTATGTAACCTGATGCAGTAAAAACATGTTTAACTCACCAACCAGATGCCATAAACAGAAGAAAATAAGTATGCAAATCATTTTTTCAACCGTAAGAGATTATGGAGAAAGTCTAAAATGGAACTCTTCTTTCTGTCATTGGGTAGGATTGCACCGTGTCTAGACCGGACGCGACAGTTTTCAATAACTTCACTGTGACACATTGTACTTTCTCTAAATTCAGTTCACACATCACTGCTCTCCTGCTGGGTATTCTACAACACAAAGACGATTTTGTCCAATAACAATGAAGGTAATGACTATTTTTCATTTTAAATAATCATAAAAAATATGTAAACGCAATTATTTTCAAAATAACTGTTGTAGTCTAACCAGCAGGAGAGCATTGATGTGTGAATTAATTTGGAGAAAGTACAGTGTGTTACAGTGAAGTTATTGACTATTTTGTCCAATAACAGTGAATTTATTGAGTATTTAAAAAAATCATAAAAAACATTCAAAAGCAATTATTGTCAAAATAAGTGTTGTAGTAAAACCAGCAGGAGAGCATTGATGTGTGAACTGAATTTAGGCAAAGTACAGTGTGTTACAGTGACGTTATTAACTATTTGTCATAATAAGAAATCATAAAAACTGTGTAAAAGTAATTATTTTCAAAAATAACTGTTGTCGTATAACCAGCAGGAGAGCAGTGATGTGGGAACTGAATTTGGCTAAAGTACAGTGTGGTACAGTGAAGTTATTGACTATTTTGTCCAATAACAATGAAGGTAATGACTATTTTTTATTTTAAATAATCATAAACAATATGTAAAAGCAATTATTTAAAAAATAACTGTTGTCGTATAACCAGCAGGAGAGCAGTGATGTGTGAACTGAATTTGGAGAAAGTACAGTGTGTTACAGTGAAGTTATTGACTATTTTGTCCAATAACAATGAAGGTAATGATTATTTTTTATTTTAAATAATCATAAACAATATGTAAAAGCAATTATTTAAAAAATAACTGTTGTCGTATAACCAGCAGGAGAGCAGTGATGTGTGAACTGAATTTGGAGAAAGTACAGTATGTTACAGTGAAGTTATTGACTATTTTGTCCAATAACAATGAAGGTAATGACTATTTTTAATTTTAAATAATCATAAAAAATATGTAAAAGCAATTTTAAAAATAACTGTTGTCGTATAACCAGCAGGAGAGCAGTGATGTGTGAACTGAATTTGGAGAAAGTACAGTATGTTACAGTGAAGTTATTGACTATTTTGTCCAATAACAGTGAATTTATTTAATATTTAAAAGAAATTATAATAAAAACCATTCAAAGCAATTATTGTCAAAATAACTGTTGTAGTATAACCAGCAGGACAGCATTGATGTGTGAACTGAATTTGGAGAAAGTACAGTGTGTTACAGTGAAGTTATTAATATTTGTCATAATAAAAAATAGCCAATAAAAATAATAAAAAACAGCCAATATGTTAATGATAAGCTTGTTAATAAGCAACTAGTTAATTAATTGGTCCCTATACTAAAGTGTTACTTAGTCTTTTAATATTAAACATTTAGATTTCAATTGTCTTTGAAAAAGCAAAATATTCTTTATATTCTTTAAATGAAAAAATAAAGTATATAGCCTACATTTCTGCAGGGTTCACACTTCTTTATGACCAATGGATTTCCATGAATTTTTTACGAGAACTGACTATTAAAAAGAACAAATGTTCCATGGCTCTTTATTCAGTGACTGATTGTGATGTTCTCCACTTCTTTTCAGCTTTTCTGGATCTGATGTCATAAATCACTATTGCAACAGTAGCCACGCCCACTACAGCTGAGATGACCAATCGAATCACAGCTTCATTGAAACCGCAACAGTGGACAGAGTCTAAGGACAGAAAAAGAGGTTTTATTCAGAACCTGCACCAAAATTATGACTAATAATTTTCTGAAGTATTAGTATTAGTGTTACCACTGATGTACCTTGACATAGTTGAGTAATGTCCAGATGTTCAGGCAGGTCAGAGAATGAATTGTTGAGCACACAGCTGTAGGTGTTTTTCTCCTGATATTCCACCTCCAGAGGTAGAGAGAGACTGATGCTGAGATCAGACACACTGATGCGGGACAATAAAATGTTTCCTTTGTACCAGGAGAGAGTCACATGACTCACATTCAACACTGAACACAGTAGGTCACATTTTGACTCTGATGATGAAGAACATGTAGATTATCTGGTGATGACAGGGATGGGAAGATGAGCTGGAAAACATGAGGGAGTAAGGTGAAATAAATTACTTTATACTATAGAAATACTGTGGGAAAAATACATTTAAAGTCCTATCAACAGTATCTGTGGCCAGCTAATATCCTTATGTAGCGCCTCTCTAAACTATAATGAGAGGTGGCTATCCTGAATTCTTTAAATATCTATCCAATCAAATAAGTGAGGTTTCTCTAATAACTTATCTGTGTTTGCTTTGTGTGGGTGTAATTACTAGCTTATTAAAGGAAATACTTTTCCCTCTTTAAATCACTATTTAAGCAGTAATATTTACACTGTAACAGGAAATTAAAGGTCACAAATGCATTTAAATTCACATTTAACACATAAGGGCCCAAGAAAATAAAATAACCGGCAAAAACCTAGCTTAACGTGAAATATACCCTTCAAATGTTCAAATGATGCAGGCCTGAATGTAGCTTGGGTACGTAGTAGCCTTAAACCCAATGGCTGCTTCACCACGCAGGCCAAACAAACAAGTGGTACCTTTACTCAATGTGAATGTAACCTCACGCGCACCAGATCAAAGGCGTCAGCCGCAGAAGACAGGACTGGAGGATTTGCGATGAAGAGAAAACGGTTGAAGAGAAGATTCACATCGATATTTCCACACAGGCTTAACTAATCAAGGTCGCTGGCCGCTAGCTTGTCAGCAAAGTCCATGCAAACACTAGCCACTAAATCAGCGGCTAACTTAAACTTACATCTGTCATAACTGTAATGAGTTTATCACTCAGACAAACAGAACTATCACCATTAACGTCTCGTATAAGAGTCCGTATTGAACACTTTCATTTTCTGGTGCATTAAATTAACAGTAACCGTCTTTTCCTTTCCACAAAAACTCACTCGCCTTCATTCCTCCTCGCGTCCTCCACTTCTTCTTTACTTTGAC
Organism: Sinocyclocheilus grahami; assembly: GCF_001515645.1. Taxonomy (NCBI): domain Eukaryota; kingdom Metazoa; phylum Chordata; class Actinopteri; order Cypriniformes; family Cyprinidae; genus Sinocyclocheilus; species Sinocyclocheilus grahami. The sequence continues at coordinate 1,250,492 of NW_015505266.1, read as the reverse complement.
CTTTCCTGTCATTGGCTCATACACAAAACTTTCAGAAATAAAATACATTTGTGTAACTCTTTCTTCCTATTCTCACAGGCATATTTTAAGCATTTTCCACATATATTATTACCCAACAAATATTTAACATTTTAAATGAACATTACTCCATAGGCATTTCTCTCATTGAGCAAAAGCATAACTTCTTTGCTGGTCAATGAATCTGAACTTTTTTAACCTTAAACTCTATTTAGTAAACTATGAAATTATTTATTCAAACTTGTATATGTTATACTAAAGAACATATTTCAACAGGGTTACACTTTGAACATATGAAATATATAAGAGATTAATAATTTATTGTTAAAACATGACTTGCCGGAGTACATTAAATTCATGTACTCACCATAGACAGTAACATTGAATGATTCTCTTTTGAATGGACTCCTCATTTGATAAAGTCCAGAGTATGTTGTTCTGATGTGCCTGATGGTCAGAGATCCAGTTTGATTGTCCATTTGTAGTCTGTCTCCGAATATCTCATTCTCATAATATCTAATATATGTCTCCTCATCATGCTGAATGACTCTAGCTATCTGATTACGTTCAGGTCCAAACATCCAGTCTATATGACGCATATAACGTCTATAATGCTTGTATGGTATCTTGACATCAGTGTGTAGAGTAACAGAATCTCCCTCTGTCACTGTCACTATATTTACTCCATCTGTATAAAACACACCAAGACAATGAGATGAAACAGCAATGAACTAAACATGAAGCCATAAAACACATTTAACTTACCAACAAGATGCCACAAACAGAAGAATATGAATGTGTGAAACATTTTTCAGCAGTAGGAGATAAAAACACTGATCTGAAAAGCCACAACAGAAAGTGTCATTAATGTACAAAAAAAAATCTGATGCTTTCAGTATCTTAAAACTGTAAATAGCCTACTGAGTCTAATGGATGAACTTTTCTGACCGTGAGAACATCTCCTCCAGTCTTCATGCAGCTACAAATGGCTTAATGTCAGTTCCTCTGACAAGTCACATGTTAGAGTCTATGACAGGGGTTGGCAACCTTTTGGACATGAAGTGCCATTTTTTATTTTTCTGATTAACCGCTGTGTCAATAACCCCACCCCTTTTTCAAATGCATGATGTACAGTATGTATACCCTACATACGCATTTTTAAGTGTTCAGATAAAAACCTATATCTGATTATCATTTATTATTGAAAGTTTCTTTATTTTAAAGTCCGTGTAAAGGCAATTCAGAGAATTGTTTCTAAGAATTCACACTTTATTTTAAGGTCCGATTCTTGCTATTACACATAGGCTATTGAGCTCATGCCATAAGGAAGCGACTTTGACACATTTATTTTTGATGACCTATCTGTGTTGCTGTAGTCAGTGTTTTTGTCAGGCTTGTTTTTTTTTTTACTTTCTGCATCATGGAGCCGAATCGCTTTCTCACATTTGCTTCAGTCAGTGTTTTTTTCATGATTTTATTTTATATTGAATTATTGTTATAGGCCTATGAGTTCTAATCAGCCCTATTCTGTCCGCCTGACAGTAATTCTCAGAATAAATTACTTTAGTATTTAGAGTCAGTGTAAAACTTAGATTTTGTGTTTTGTGTAGACATTCGATTCATTTGAACAGTTGCTGTAATAATATGTGTGTCGTGAAAACTCTTCAGAGGAAGAAAAAAACATTTAGTGTGTGATAAATACTGCATTCTTGTATATTTAATAGTGAAACGAAAAATAAGATGTTGCTCATCTAGGAATGTTCCTTCGTGAACGATCAAACGCCACTAGCAGTTACACGCCTAAACATCAGATGGCGCAGGTGAGTCACGACTGACAGCAGTAAAAACAGACGAACGACAGACGCTGAAGTCTCTCTTGTTTACTAACAGTCTGTATGGGGTTTTTCTTGAAGCTTTCTCATTTTTCTTGCTATGCAAGCAAATAATTTTAAAACGTTACAGAATAAGGAACTGTTAACTCGGTGGATTTACAAATAGGTATGTACATGCCTACTACATATAGCATGACATAAAAAAGGCTATCAGATATGACATTCTATAATTCACTTTTATTTTATGATTAATGTATTGAAAGTAAATCAACAAAATATTTTGTGGTCTTTTCATGCATTTTAACAGCTGAAGATGGCTTTGGTGCCCTATGATGAGAATCTACTTCACCAGACTTCAGCTGAATTTAATCTGGCCAATCACAGGATCAGACTCGATTGGGTGTCGCTGCGGTTGTGTGGGACGCTGTAAATTCAGTTTCATCAACTGCACTTTTAGTGGGTAAAAATCTGGACTGGTAAAAGAAAGGTTGCAGGTTCGAATCCCACAGGATTTTTTGTTTCCAGTCATAATAAATTAATAGTCAATCCCTGTTTGTTTTCCAGGCAGTAGTGCTCTGCATGTTCCTGGAGATGGGAATGGTGGATCTGAAAGGATATATATATATATATATATATATATATATATATATATATATATTATTATTATTATTATTATCATTATTATTATTATTATTTAAAATCATTATTATTACTACTACAACTACTGGTTGTTTTCCATAATAAATAATATTTTAAATAGTTTATAATAATGTCTGAATATATATATATACATACAGTATCTCACAGAAGTGAGTACACCTCTCACATTTTTGTAAATATTATATTAATATCTTTTTATGTGACAACATGTCTAAACCGCTGGCCACAAAAGTGAGTACACCCCTAAGTGAAAATTTCCAAATTGGGCCCAAAGTGTCAATATTATGTTATATAATGTGTGGCCACCATTATTTTCCAGCACTGCCTTAACCCTCTTGGGCATGGAGTTCACCAGAGCTTCACAGGTTGCCACTGGAGTCCTCTTCCACTCCTCCATGACGACATCACGGAGCTGGTGGATGTTAGAGACCTTGAGATGCTCAATAGGGTTTAGGTCTGGAGACATGCTTGGCCAATCCATCACCTTTACCCTCAGCTTCTTTAGCAAGGCAGTGGTCATCTTGGAGGTGTGTTTGGGATTGTTATCATGTTGGAATACTTCCCTGCGTCCCAGTCTCCGAAGGGAGAGGATCATCCTCTGCTTCAGTATGTCACAGTACATGTTGGCATTCATGGTTCCCTCAATGAACTGTAGCTCCCCAGTGCCGGCAGCACTCATGCAGCCCCAGACAATGACACTCCCACCACCATGCTTGACTGTAGGCAAGACACACTTGTCTTTGTACTCCTCACCTGGTTTCCGTCACACACGCTTGACACCATCTGAACCAAATAAGTTTTATCTTGGTCTCATCAGACCACAGGACATGGTTCCAGTAATCCATGTCCTTAGTCTGCTTGTCTTCAGCAAACTGTTTGCGGGCTTTCTTGTGCATCATCTTTAGAAGAGGCTTCCTTCTGGGA
>NW_015505266.1:1223111-1245841 GCF_001515645.1 Sinocyclocheilus grahami | reverse complement strand
TATATATATATATATATATATATATATATATATATATATATTATTAACTATTGTTATGTTTTTGTATAGAATCCAAAATATTAATTAATAATAATAGTAATATTAATAATAACAATGATTACAATTATTCTTTAAATATAAATCATTGTTCTTGTTTATATACAATCCAAAATATATCTATTATTATAGTTAATATTATTAAAAGTTATTATTACTACCACTACTACTACTTGTTGTTGTCAGAAAATATAAATTATAATAATATAACCTAAAATTGTTTTTAAATGTTATAGTTATAATAATAATAAAAATAGTTATGTATTATTTATATACAATCAATATATTATTATTAATTACTATATGTAAATATAAGAAAACAACAATAATAATAATAATTATTATTATTATTATTATTGTGTGTGTGTGTGTATGCATGTGTATATGTAAAGTTGTTAAAAGATGTTAGACTTTGTTAGACTCCACAGTAATTTGTTTTGACGTTTTAGGATGTAGAAGGCCAGATCTGGATTTATGTTCGCTACGCTTTTGATGCATTAAACCCCAGATACTTATCATCAAAATGACCCTTATCTTGGATAAACATGTCTCCAGTTTTATAACAGATAGCACACATCCTGTCAAACCAATCAAAAACTCCAGCAAAGACTTCTCCAGCATTTAGGCTCTGAAATATTTCAAACCAAGCAATAATTTGAGAAGTTTTTAAATTGAGGAGAGCATGTATTTGCAGGTGTATTTTATGTTTCCGATGTATTACTGTGCACTTGGAGACTCGTAAGTGCTGTGATTCATTATTGTGTCACAGAATAATGATGTGTTTTTCTTGATAAACAAGTCATTACTGAACCAAACGCATCATGAAGCAGCGTGACATCGTCCCTGATGCCGCTACAATGTCATTAAAGCACATCACCTGTTAAAAGCGACACAAAAAAGGATGTTTTAATGTGCTGTAGCCCATGCTGCATTAGGCCATATTGAATTTAAGTGAGTGTGTGTGTATTTGTTTGCAGAGGAAGTCCGCTTTGTGGCAGATGAGACGGATAGTTCCACCTGAGCGCAGTCAATAAAGAAGACACTATGCCATTTGTTGAGCTTTTAACAGGCTTTTAAACCCTTGTTGTCTGCTGTTAAATGATTTCTGAAGATCCGCTGATATGGGGGAAAAAATCCTTTGACGTTTCCTTCAGCCTTTTTAAGTCGCAAATTTGAAATATTTTGTAAAACATCATAATTCGCCTTTGTTCGAAACACTGCCGCAGTTTAATTGTGCAAACACATTTTCAAATCTACTTCCGAAGACTGTTGTGAACAGGCTAAAAACAGCACACATGGCCTTTTATTGTTTTCTGTGACATCACGTCTTTTCAGCCCCTTTATTGCAGGAGCCTTTCTCTAGCAACAGTGACATCAGAACACTTTGCCCTGATTGGTCAAAACCGAAAGTCATCCTGGTATTGTGACTCACTTATTGCAAAATTAGCACCGTAATTACAGTAAACGCCTTGAATGCATGGATGTGACCTTTCACTCCTATATGATGAAAATCTTTTGTGAAACATCTAATCTGTTGCATTTTACAGCCCTTGACAGTGGAAAAAGCCCTTAGTTATCATGTTATCTTCTATGTTATATTATCTTGAGTCCTTACGGAATATGGTTGGTTACAGTCGGTTTGATTCCAACCCTTGATAAAATATAATAAATTATATATAATAATAAATAGTTGTAATATAAATCAATAACGATATTTTAAAGTTATTTTTGTTTTTTAATTATTAATTCACAAATTTTGATTGAGTAGTTTGACAATAAAATGCAGCAGGTTTTCCAATCCAATGTCACAATAAAGCGTCACTCGCGCGATGATTTAGTATAAATTCGTATGCTGTGGTTCATATGAAAAACATACACTTTTAGTAATTTGATTGACCATAAATGCCGCAGGTTTTCTAACCCAGTGTAATGATAAAACTTCACTATTTTGTACAAGTTGTCCATTTCGTATAAATTCGTGATTCGTACGAAAACTGCTTTTTAGAAAAAAAAACATCAAACTCCACCCCTAAACCGTCAGTGGGTGTAGCAGATTGTACGAATCAGCCACCAATTCGTCAAAACGTAAAATTTTTACAAATTGTCATGAGATTTTCCAACGGGTTTTCCTACTTTGTTAATGGTGATATTAAGAACATGACTAAAATTCAGTTGATGTGAATCATTTCTGTTGAAGCATCGGTTCAAAAAATCGTTACCCTGATAGCACACATACATCTCGGAGACGTCTATTTGATGTCTGCATTTACATCTGCAAGACGTATTTTATAGAGTGTTTGCTCATCTGCAATACGTCTATAGGACGTTTCCTTTTAGATGTCAAATAGACATCTATTAGATGTCTTTAAGATGTTTATGATTTAGAATGTATGTAAAACTGACATCTGAAAGACGTCTGTTAGATGTTTGTCCACAGCAGATGCTTTCCAGATCAAAGAGATCTTTAACAGACATCTTGCAGAAGTACATGTGCTATCTGGGTAGCGAATCATTCATCGCTACTATGTTGTTATGCATAAAACATTTTCACAAAATGGCCAAACATTGGCCTAGAAATAGTCTTTAATTAGTTTTCCTCAGACAGTTTAGGCCTTGAGTGCACTTGAAGTATTTCTGTATTAATAAAATTTACATAATGTATGGTTTTAAATTTCAAAGGTGCTCTTTAGATACTAAAAACTGACAGGAAAGTCTTTTCATTGAATTTTCCTGCAGCTCCCTCTAGCTCCTCTGTGGCTTTAAATGAAGTGGCAACACCGTAAACAGTCATTGACTCTCCACAAACCACAACTACACAGTGCACGACTGCAATCCATGGTTATGAAATAGTATTGAACACCACACCCAAAGGAAGCATATGCTTAGACACCAAAATAAATAAACACACTCTTTAAAAGAATACAGAAACGATTGAAGAATGGAAAATCAATGCAATACATAATGCTTTATGCCAAAAAGAGGGGTTCACCCTATTCCTGAATCCTAATATTTGGGAATTGTCTAATGTGGGATGGAATCCATTCGGACTTAATCAAATTGTTTAAACAAAGTAGAAACATATGCGATTATCTAATTCCCAAAATGGCCTACATGAGGTTTAGAATAGTTTTTAAAGACTTAAGTTTTTGATTTGAACTTAAATCAGGGAATTTGCTTTTATAATACACCAGTATGCTAAAGTCAAACACACGCTTCATCTCCTTTAAAACAACTCAAGGAAGTGCGCCTATATGTCACCTCACATTATTTATTATTTGCTTTATCAATGACCATCATAAATTTTATGGTTTGAGAGGCTATATGGGGCCTGCTGTAAAGCTGTCAGAAAACAGGCCATTACAGTATGCGAGGGAATGCTGGCTTTCCTTAAGCTATGATTCATATGGAAAAAATGGCTCTATTTCTTAGTTCAGAAAAATGTAATGCCTCATGTATTCCATTCTCGACTAATACTGTGTGAAATGTTTGCTTTTTGCCTTTATCGCTAATACATAGTGCTAAAGCTTCACATTTTCATTACAATAGTATTTATTAAGGCCTATAACAGAATGTAAATTGTGGCCTATCTTTTAACGATTTGATTAATGAATTAACAGATTTATTAACAGGTGTTGGGAAGTCCGATTCATTTAGCGAATCATTCTTTCGTAAAATAGCTTTTGTAGAACATGGTGGACCAATAATAAACCAGCTACTAATTGGCCAAGCTGGTTTTTGTTCTGTGGTAGCTAGCAAACTATTAAGCTATGACCTGCTCAAAACTAAATAGCTATCATGTTCCAAAACACAGCTACAAGTTTAGCCTGAATAACAGGGAATAGGCTAGTATTTCAAATATTAATACGACTACTAGTCATTAAAATCTTTAACAATTTCCAGCATTTTAACAATAGCTACATACATTTTGTATAATCGCTTTGCGAATCATTTCGCTCGAAAATCGAATCGGTTCAAAAGAATGATTCACGAATTGGATTTCACTGGTATGTAACACGCTTCTGACGAATCATCCTCACATGGCGCTTGCTATAAGACAAATATCGAGCGTTTGATAACACAAATGAAAAATGATCTGCTTTGCATGAATATTTGAGGACACTGATCCATTCATTTACAACATGCCATCGTGACAAACTTTTGTGCAGAAAACACCACGCTCAGCTTCATTAGTAGCTTTGACATGCATTACAGTGAAATTACTGTATCAGTGACTAAGATACCGCGTTTTAAAGGAATGCGAACTTTAAGCTGTCACCACTTTATTGTTTCCTTAACAAGCAAAGTTGAGGTAATATTTAACATTCCTGCTCTATTCGACTCTCGGGAGTGTCCGCGCGCAACAGAGAAACCGAATTGCGCTGTAATATAACGGAATTCTGAACCAAGACTCTCACATTTCACTCTAAGATGGTCAGTAAGTGCTAAATAGTGCATATATTTTGTGCACAGTTTGTAAAAGTGCGTTTTTAACTTTAGAGAGTTGTGCGTAAAAGCGCATTTGGAGAGTAAAGGCGCTGCGTTCTTTGCGTGTATGATTGATTTTAAAGTGGATTTATCTGATTGTTGTTCTTGACATATTCTAGGGGGTTGGAAAATGGATTCTGGCAGCATTTGGGATCGTAGTGATCGTTGTGTTAATAGCTGTTCCAACAGCCATTTTACTCAACGGTAGGTGCTTGTTTATGGATAAATCCATGCGCATTTGTGTGGATACGTTTAATTAATGCCTCTTGAAATCAATAGCTATTTCTGATAGCTCTATGGATTCATGGTAAACTTGTAAATGTCAAACTATTATTATACATGTTTATGGATTTATAAGTCTCACTTACTGAAGTAATATTATAGTTAGTAAGCTGTCACAGGTGATTGGCTGCAGGAGTGCTTACTTCAGTGTTTTAGACGCTGAACGGACCGCTCTGCACCTCTTATCTGAGCCATTATCTTTCCCTCAATCTGAACTTTGCACGGGATAATGATTTTGCTTGTATAATGCACAATTTATTATATAACACATACAGTGACAAAGTTTGTGTTTCAATAAATCAATTCTATCTATCTATCTTTCTATCTATCTATCTATCAGTGGATAAAACTGAATCCCAGAGGACTTTTACTTTAGAAGATTACTTCAATGGAACTGCAAGAACCAAGTCATACAACATGCGATGGGCCTCAGGTACTATTAATAAAAAAAAACTACAAATAAATATGTAAACCTAAATAGAAAGTATGCTGTAGCTGTACCATGGTACAATGATGGAATCAAATAGAAACACTATGGAACTTTGAAATATAACATGTAGCCTACCATGGTTTTTATATCGTTCTACCATGGCATTTTTTGGTGTTTTTAAGTGCATATCCATGTTCTGTGTTATTTACTTTTAGTACCAAGTCCAAAAACATGATAATACATGATATGTTCTTAAGTAAACTTTTGTAAGTGGATAGTAGCATGTTTTATAATGAAATCAACCATTTGCTATACACTGTAAAAAATGATTGTGATTTTAACAGTAAAATACTGTAAAAATGCCACCGTAAAAAGCTAACAGTAAGTTTCCATATTATATATGGTGAATAAATGTTATTATATTTAATGTAATTTTACAGTAAAATATTGTTAAAATTACAGTTTTTGGAAGTGAAAATGAAAAAGTCATTCTATAATTTACAGTGACAAACCGTAAATTGACACTCCCAGAATTCCCTGCATGACACTTAATATTTGATGTTTTTTTTAATAACTGTTTCTTCTTAGTTTTTTTCTTATCAGTTGTGTACATTAGGGTTTTATCTTACATCTAATGTTGTTAAATGAATGTTTATTGCATTATTTCAGTATCATGTGTGTCACCATGATGGTGTTTAGTGTTTGTGTGAATGGCACTGTGCACCTTCTTATTCAAAGCGGTCCTCAGCTCGTAGAAAAACTGTTTGTGATAAGCTTTGGTTCATCATGTGACTTTCTCATCACCAACCGTTTTTGGTGGTTATCAGTGCATTACAATGGTTCAAAACAGATATTAGTGCTTCAATATATTGGTTCATTAACTTTACATCAGTTAATGAAATACGTTTTTTACTGTGAATTTAAGTTCAGTCTGTAAAACCTAAAATGTTGCTACCATCTTTTTTACGGTGAAGTTCTAGCAACCACAGCTGCCGGTATTTTACCGTAAATGTCACAGATTTTCTTTTACAGTGTACCTTTATATTTTTCATGCAGATGATGAATATCTTCACAAGACAGGAGAAGGTTCATTGCATCTGATCAACGCAACCACAGGAAATGGAAGTGAATTTGTGAATCAGCAGATATTTGTAAGAGTGCTTGCCACTTCTTCCCTTTTCTGAATAAAAAGTGGTGTGTTGAAATGTCACGTACTGGACGTGTGTGAACCATAACACATTATATAAGTGAGTTTGGTTAGTCTGGGGGGGCCAATTCTCACTATTATTAACTAACTATTAACAATGACTTTGTCTCAATAAACTTTTAATTTGCTGCTTATTAATAGGTAGTTGTTAAGTTTAGGTATGGGGTAGGGTTAAGGTATCTAAAATATGGTTATGCAGAATAACACATTAATATGTGCCTTATAAGTGTTAATAAACAGCCAGTATGCTAGTGATGATAGGGATGTTAATAAGCAACTAGTTAATAGTGAGAATTGGTCCCTAAATTAAAGTGTTAACATGATTTCAATGATTTTTGCCACATGAGCGATTAAGCAAGTGAAAAGTCCCATAAATTTACATCGAAAGATGTGGGGTTGGGTCTTTTTATAGTTGGCGCAGTAAGCAACCGCCTAGCAACTACCTAGAATACCCTAGCAACCACATAGCAATGTACTAAACCAGTTTCACACAAGAAAGCACCACTCTTGTTTCTTCAGAATTCTAAAATGGTCTATTCGAATTAAGGCATGTGCAATTCTCTGTTCTTAGATCTGTTTAAAAGTCTGATAAGAGCATCTGTTAAATGGCTTACATGTAAATGCACGTTTGTATCTATTCCTTGAACTTACAACGGTTGTCTTTCTTTGATGTTATCAGTCCCGTGTGGCAGCTTTTGATTACATGGTGTCAGCCGATCGAAAATACGTCTGTTTCCTGAGCAACTACACTAAGGTAATCCATGAAATGCTTTGATGTAGTAATTAATCATTTATCGTCTGCTATTGGTGTCCAGATGTTTAATGTTTACTTTCTTCTCTAGCTATGGAGACACTCCTACACTGCATCATATTCCATCTATGACCTGGAAAAAAGGTTTGTTTACTAGTGTTTTTATGCTCTATAAATTTAGCTAGCTGTTTATGCTAACAAACTGCTATGCTATGTCATAACTGTGATTAATGATCACTCTGTAATCATTTAAGATGACTAATTTGCTCTTTATTTCAGGGATTTTATAAATGCAGATATTCCACATGAAATCCAGTACCTAGCATGGTCGCCAACCGGCCACAAACTGGTGAGTATCATATCAGTAGTTGTTATGTCATGTACGTGTCATAAAACCTTATTGTCGTCATTTAACTAGTTTTTGCCATGTCATTATTTATTCTTTCTGTCTATGATGTACTTGGTTTACTACATGTGTTAATATGTACTTTTAAACAGTTTTGAGGGTAGCTAACTACATAGGGTTAACTACAAACATCAATTAGTAATTTTGCCACATCGCAATTGTCATTTTTTTTTATTTTTCACAACAAATAGCAGTGGTTTGACAAAAGTGTTACTACATTTTTTAGTAGTGTGACAGTGGCTAAGCTGTTTTTGAAAACAATGTAGCTTTTTTAGGTAATATGCTAATTTCTCCAACAAACTCGTGACAGTTTGCGCACACAGCTTCCTTTTTTAAATATCAGGATATATCAATACATACTGGGGTTTTCTAGTCTATAGTTAAGTATTATAAAAGATATATTACATACTGGAGGTAAAAGAAACTTTAGTTTTTCCAAAAAAGCAAATTTTTACAATAAGTAACGCTGTATCATGACAAAATTGTTTAATCATATGGCTTTTCGATTTGTAACTAACTATAAGAAGCAATGCTACTAACTTGACTACATTTTTCAGTAGCATGACAATAGCTAAGCTATTTAAAAAAAAACAGTGTAGCTTTTCCAACAACAAGCTAATTTTTCCAGCAAGTAGCGCTATAGCATGACAGAGATATTTGCGCACACAGCTTCTTTTTGTTAAATAACTTTAATTAAATAAACAGTTAAATACTGTGATTTATAAATACAGTATTTACTAGTGTTATTAGTTAAATGTTCAAAAGATATATTAAATGTTGAGGGCTGTAGCTTTTCCAGTATCAAGCTAATTTTCCCAGCAAGTAGTGTTGTAGTATGACAAAATGCTGGCTAAAATACGAGTTTATAATCCATAATATTGCTTTTTCTAGTGAAAAAGTCCATCCCTGGTTGTCCTCTCACATCAAAATCCATAAACATATTTGTTTAGAACTGTTTTGGACTGTTTTCACTTGTAAAAACTGTGCTTTATCTGTGCATGTTTCTCTCCTGTTTCAAACAAGATGAGTTTTTCACTAAAGAAAGCAATATTATGGATTATGGACACATATTTTAGCTGGAAGCAACGGTTTGAAGTGAAAAAATGTCTTAATGATGGATTTGTTTCTTACAAAACATGCAGCTGGGTCATTCCGTGTCAAATCAACCAAATGTAAAAAACTTCCCTGGCTCAAATTTTGGATTTTGCTGATATTTTTACCTGTATAGTGATGAAAGCTAAAATATTAAATGTCATGGATGAATATTGACTGAGTAATCCACTATTTTGTAGAGAGGGGGTCAAAATGGCAATTTTCAGAAAGATGGCAGCATCATAATGTTATTTTTACACAGCGATTGGTAGGTCTGTTAGTAAAATCTGTTCACTTTAGCAATCTTTGTTGCATTATGTGTCAATGGTGACCATTCAAAAATGGAGAAACAGTACATTTCAAGTTTTTCTCCAAAGTTTGCATGCCTGTAACTCAAGATGTATTAAAGATATCCTAATGCCCTTTTAGATATTGGGTCTTAACAAACTTTCCTTTTGGACAATATGGCTCCAAGAGTAAATTGTTAAAATGTACATATTTTCAGTGGTCAAAAACCAAATGTGGGTCAGTTTGCAAAAATATGGTACTTTTTTTTCTTTTAAAGAGGAATGTCTGAAGAATGTCTGGTTGAGTTGACAAGGAATGACTCAGCTTTTTTCTCCACCAAATATCTTGGATAGTAGCGTGTAGCAGTCAAGGGAGTAACTGGACGAGCTAGCTTCAAAGTAGCTACTACAAAACTGCTTGTTTTCCAAAACTCCAAACACTTTGCACACATACTCCCACCCAATAAAAATGTTTAATGATATATATATTTTTTCAAATCCATGCAGGCTTTTGTGTGGCAAAACAACGTCTTTGTGAAAGAAACGCCCACCTCTGCATTCAGGCAGGTCACTACTGATGGAGCCCACAACCTTATCCTCAATGGCATTCCTGACTGGGTGTACGAGGGTAAGAGATACATATTTAATGAAGCTGATGGATGTTAACCATTCATAACAGAGGTATTTTACTTTTTGAAGACTTAATGGAATATTTCACCAAAAAAGCTAGTGTTCTTGTATACCTGTTTTCTCTGCAGAGGAGATGTTCTCCACCAACTTTGCTCTGTGGTGGTCACCAAATGGGAGGTTTGTGGCATACGCCAAATTTAATGACTCAGGAGTCCACAACATTGAGTATACATGGTACGGAGAAGGCCAATATCCAAATACGGTCTTAATACCATACCCCAAGGTAAAAGGATTTTATTTTATTTTTTTAAAGCAAAGTGTGATGTTAGAGAAATAGTTTGCCAAAATTGAAAATTTGCTGGAAATTTACCCTCAGGCCATCCAAGATGTACAGTAGATGAATTTGTTTCTTCAGCGGAACAAGTTTGAAGAAATTTAGCATTACATCACTTGGTCACCAATGGATCTGCTGTAATGAATGGGTGCCGTCCAGAATGAGAGTCCAAACAGCTGATAAAAACATCACAACAATCCACAACAGGATTCCAGTCCGGTTCACCACGTCTTGTGAAGTGAAAAGTTGTGTGTTTGCAAGAAACAAATCCATCATCAAGGCATTTTAACGTTAATCAGTTGCTTCAGGCTAAAATATGAGTACATAATCCATAATAACGCTTTCTGCAGTGAAAACGTCCATCTTCTGTTTGTCTTCTCACATCAGAATATACCAAGATATTTGTTTAGAACTGTTTTGGACTGTAAACGGGGATTGATCTGTGCATATTTCTCACATGATTCATAACTTTTTCACTGAAGAAAGCAGCCTTACCGATAGAGGACTCGTATTTTAGCTGGAAACAGTTTGAAGTTAAAAAAACATCTTAATGATGGATTTGTTTATCACAAACACAACTATTTTCGCTTGACAAGAGGTTAATTGATGGACTCTGGAGTCTTGCTTGTGGATTATTGTGATGTTTTTATCAGCTGTTTGGACTCTCATTCTGACGGCACCCATTCACTGCAGATGATCCATCCATTAGTGATGTAATGCTAAATTTCTCCAAATATGTTCCCATGAAGAAACAAACTCATTTTGGATGGCCTGAGGGTGAGTAAATGTTCAGCAAATTTAAACTTTTGGGTGACTTATTTATTTATAACGCACATTTTTGATGCTCCCATTTGCTTGTTTCAAAGGCCGGAACCCCAAACCCAACTGTCAAACTCTTTGTCTTGGACACAAACACAACCATAACCAATGAAGTCCTGGTTCCCAGTGATGTTGGTGCAGGGTAAGGTAGAGTTTTGGTGTTTGCATGTGTTCTTCAGCAAGTTCTTCAGTAATTTGACCTAAAACGATGTGTTGTATCACAGAGAGCACTACCTGAGCACTGTTACATGGGCGTCAGATGAGCGAATTGCAGTGCAGTGGCAGAAGAGAACGCAGAACTTTGTCGTTTTGAAGACATATGACTTCAGCGGCAGTGCTTGGACAGAAAGTTCACTGGTACATCTAACTTCTTGGACTATTGTAGAGTCACTGAATCGAATGAAGCACAATCCTCATCCAATCACAATTCTTTTTTCTCATATGCTTTTTTTTTTCAACAGAGCCAGGTTATCACAAGCAGCACGGGTTGGGTTGGCCGGGTATGAATTATTTGATGACAAAGTTATCAATTGATGTTCAATGCAGTGTTGAGTTAAGCTAATATGTCTGTTTGTTGGTTTGTTTGCCCTGTTTTCATAGTTTTCTCCCGATGAACCTGTCTTTCGGCCGGACGGCAGCAGTTGTTATTACATTATGAGTGATGAGAAGCAATTTAAGCATCTTGTTTATTTCAGTCCAGTGAGTTTACAATTTTATACAATTTTGTACTATTTAAAATGTCTATTTAAACTTATATTTAAGGTTATGTTATTGTATTAATATGTATATGTATTGAATATTTACACTTACAATATTTTAAATTGTATTACAATTTTTAGATTTTAGCTTTCTTTTAAGATAAAATGGCAAATTGAGCCATTTTTAGTAACCAATTTTATTTTTGCATTCAGCTAATATAAACTTCAAATTGAAGTAGAAACACAGCGTTGCATGTGTTCTGCATATTTTTTCATATTGTTCGATATTGTTTCCTAGACAGTAAGGTCGTTCCTGACAACAGGAAATTGGGAGGTCACTAGCATCCTTAAGGTCACAAACGATGCTGTGTAAGTTCATTTGCTAGAAACCTCTGGTACAGAGTGTCCGAGATTCTTTTCTCAACTTTTTTTCTCTGTTTGTGACAGATACTATGTGAGTAACGAACACAATGCGAGTCCGGGCCAAAGGAACATTTACAAGTGAGTGTTGCAAGCTGAAATCATTCAGATATTTTCATAGTTGAAAAATTTAATAAATTGTGTATTTATTTTTCGGCAGAATGACTATAAATGTTGATTCTCATTCTGAGCGTGAATGTCTGACCTGTACCCTCAATGCGGACCGGTGCAAATATAATTCTGCCCTGTTTAGCACTAAAGGAAGCTACTACCTCATGAGCTGTTCTGGTACGTCATGTATATTCATTTTATAGCACTTCTCTGTATGCAAAGTACATAAAGCACACAAAAAGTCAATGAAATGTACCCAACTCCTTTTATTTGTTTGTTTCTGAAGGGCCTGGACTGCCTCTGCATACACTGAGAAACAGCAGAGATGGAACAGGTTTGGCTAAGCATTAAAGTCATTAAAACCGCTGCCATTAGCTGTTAGCGCACAGATTAGCAGTTAGCATAAATGGGTTCAAATCCCATTTACTGAACATTTTTCATTACATCCCCTTCCCATGTCCTCTACAAAAATATAATAAAAAATATATTCATTCACTAATTTATTCATTTTTAATGTAAATTTTCATATGTTATTTTGTAATATAAGTACGGTGTCCCAGTAGTGCACAACGAAATCGCCACAACACAATGCATAGGACTAATTTTGTCGTGTTGTGCTAATTTCGTTGCTTTGGAGATTTTGTTGTGTTGTGCACTACTGGGCCACTATATAAGTAATAGAATTACAATATTAATTTTATATATATATATATATAATTTATCAATTCCTACCACCTACAATACCTCAGAAACCACTTCGCAACATAATAGTCATACTAGCCCTAGTGACCATCTAGAACCCCTGGAAACCACTTAGAAACAGCCTAGAAACCATTCAGAATACTGTGGAAACCATCTAGCAACACCCCTAATGATCACCCATATCACCCTATTGACATCCTAGCACCCACCCAGAACACCTTGGAAACCACTTAGCAATACTCTAGCAACCACCTAGAACACTTGAGAAACCACTTAGCAATGACCCAGAACACCCTGGAAACCACTTAGTGACACCCTAGCAACTTGCCAGTGCCCTAGCATCCCAACTCCCAACACACTGGAAACCATCTAGTGACATCCTGTCAACCTAGCAACCACCCAGAACACCCTGGAAACCATTAATTAATTAATTATAATAATATATTAATTATAATTATTATATTATAATATTACAGTAAAAATATACAATATATATATATATATATATATATATATATATATATATATATATATATATATATATATATATATATATATATATATATATATATATATATATATATATATATATATATATATATATATATATATATATATATATATATATATATATATATATATATATATATATATATATATATATATATATATATATATATATATATATATATATATATATATATATATATATATATATATATATATATATTCCTGGTACTAACTTACGGAATTTCTCAAAACATTTTTTAGAGGTGAGAGTTCTTGAAGACAACAAAGATTTGGAAAATACTCTGCAGGATATCTCAATGCCGTCTGTTACGCATGGCACACTGAAGATCGGAGAGTTTGGTAAGGCTGACTCTGCAGGAGAGCGGAGAATCAGATCGAATAACTTAGAAATATGTTTGTTTTAAATCCTAATCTTGTGTGGGTTTTTTTTCCCTCAGACCTCTGGTACCAGATGATTCTGCCTCCCAAATTCGACAAATCCAAAAAATATCCTCTGCTTATTGATGTGTAAGCTAGCTACACATTTTGTGGTTTGATTTTGAGCTCTGATCTGGGTTTGATGGCCACTACAGTCTTGATTCTTTCATATCCTGTAGATATGCAGGCCCCTGCAGTCAGAAGTCAGATTTCCAGTTCAGGGTAGCATGGTCCACATACTTGGCCAGCACGGAGAAAGTGATTGTGGCCAGCTTTGATGGGAGAGGAAGTGGTTACCAAGGAGACAAAATCATGCATGCCCTCTACAAACGACTCGGCACTTACGAAGTTGAGGATCAGATAACAGCTGCTAGGTACAAATGTGTGTCCACACAGCTCTGAAGTGAATATGTATTGATATTTTTGTACAGCAGATATGAATAATTCCTCAAACCATGTGTTTTGTTGAGGAGAGGTGAGCTGTTACTTTACTTAGCGATCAGACTAACAATTTTTCAAATGTTGGATGTTAAAATGGTGAAAAAATCTCATAGATTTACAATAAAGGATTCATATCTAAACTCTGTTGACTTGATCCAGTATAGACAACCTCCCAGAATACAATGAAAACTACCTAGCAACACCCTAGCAACCACCCAAAACACCCTGGCAACTCACATAGCAATGCCTTAGCAACCACTCAAATTATCCTGGAAACAACCTGGCAACCACCTAGAAACCCCTTCTCAACATACTAGTAACCTCCCAGAACAGCCTGGATTCCACCCTTTGACCATCCAAATCACCCTAGCAATGACCTAGCAACCACCCAGAACACTCTGAAAGCTACGAACTGTAGCAACGCTCTAGTGACCACCCAAATTTCCCTAGCAATGATCTAACAACCCGCCAGAATGCTCTGGTAACTACAATCTGTAGCAATGTTTTAGTGGCCACCCAAATCACCCTAGCAACGGCCTACTAACCAGCCAGAACGCTCTGGATGCTACAATCTGTAGCAACGTTCTAGTGACCACCCAACTCACCCTAACAATGACCTAGCAACCAGCCAGAACATTCTGAAAGCTACAAACTGTAGCAACACTCTAGTGACCACCCAAATCACCCTAGCAACGACCTAGGAACCAGCCAGAATGCTCTGGAAGCTACAATCAGTAGCAACACTCTAGTGACCACCGAAATCACCCTAGCAACGACCTAGCAACCAGTCAGAACGCTCTAGAAGTTACAGTCTGTAGCAACGCTCTAGTTACCACTGAAATCACCCTAGCAACGACCTACTAACCAGCCAGAACGCTCTGGAAGCGACAATCCGTAGAAACACTCTAGAGACCACCCGAATCACCCTAGCAATGACCTAGCAACCAGCCAGAATGCTCTGGATGCTACAATCTGTAGCAACACTCTAGCATCCATCCAAATCACCCTAGCAACGACCTAGCAACCAGCCACAACGCTCTAGAAGCTACAATCTGTAACAACGCTCTAGTGACCACTGAAATCACCCTAGCAACGACCTACTAACCAGCCAGAGTGCTCTGGAAGCTGCAATCTGTAGCAACACTCTAGTGACCACCCAAATCACCCTAGCAAAGACCTAGCAACCACCCAGAACACTCAAGAAGTTACAATCTGTAGCAACACTCTAGTGACCACTCAAATCACCCTTGCAATGACCTAGCAACCTCCCAGAACACCCTGGAAGCTATAATCTGTAGCAACGCTCTAGTGACCACCTAAATCACCCTAGCGACGACATAGCAACCACCCAGAACACCCTAGAAACCATTTATCAATGCCCAAGCAACCACCTACAATACCTCAGAAACCACTTAGCAACATAATAGTCATACTAGCCCTAGTGACCATCTAGAACCCCTGGAAACCACTTAGAAACATCCTAGAAACCATTCATAATACTGTGGAAACCATCTAACGACACCCCTAATGATCAGCCATATCACCCTATTGACATCCTAGCGCCCACCCAGAACACCTTGGAAACCACTTAGCAATACTCTAGCAGCCACCTAGAACACTTCAGGAACTACTTAGCAATGACCCAGAACACCCTGGAAACCACCTAGCGACACCCTAGCAACTTGCCAATGCCCTAGCATCCCATCTCCCAACACACTGGAAACCATCTATTGACATCCTGTCAACCTAGCAACCACCCAGAACACCCCGGAAACCATCTAGTGACATCCTGTCAACCTAGCAATGCCTAGCAACCACCCAGAACACCCTGGAAACCATCTAGCGACTTAGCAATGCCCTAGCAACCACCTCAAAGACCCTAGAAACCACCTACACTAAAAAAATTGTAGTGAAGTGCAGTATTCTAGCAATAATTCACTCATAATTGAACTATAACAATTGGTTTAATCATGATACATAGCATACAGTTGACATTTGCATGTAATTTATTAGAAATGACCATTATATATTTTTTCTTCATTTTTAGACATTTTATTGACATGGGCTTCATAGATAAAAACAGGGTTGCCATCTGGGGCTGGGTAAGTTTAATTACCAGAAACCGTTGTTCTGATATCATGAATCTGACAAACTTCACTTTGACAGTTGTCAAAACTGTCAAAACAGTTGATTGCAAAGTGGTTGTTTTATCCGTCTTTAAAATAATGACACTCACTTTTATATTTTGTTATTTGATGCAAAGATATTCATGCATTTTAAGTACAAATACAATTTTTTGGGTCACTGTATAAGTAACCGTGTGTTTGTGATGCAGTCTTACGGCGGTTACGTCACTTCCATGGTTCTGGGAGCCGGAAGTGGAGTCTTTAAATGCGGAATGGCCGTCGCTCCCGTCTCTAAATGGGAGTATTATGGTATGTATTATGTATAATCGTAATCCATTACTGATTTCAAATTACATTATGAAAACTGTAGTTAGTAACATAATCTGGATTACAGATATTAGGTAATGTAGTCTATAGTACGTTTTCATTACTTTTAGATTAGATTTTGATTTAGCTCATTTGTCACGTAGACACGAATGTAATTGTGTACCATACTGATTAAAACAAACAAAGAAAATGTATTTCATTCTGTTATCAATATTATGAAATCAATACATTCGGAAAAATGTAATGCCATTGAGTGAATATATAATCATGAATTCCATAAAAACGTAACTGTAATCTAGCATTTTCAAATGAAAGATAATCTAATTACAAGTACTTCGTTTTTGGAATCTTCACTTTGACAGTTGTCAAAACTGTCAAAACAGTTGATTGCAAAGTGGTTGTTTTATCCGTCTTTAAAATAATGACACTCACTTTTATATTTTGTTATTTGATGCAAAGATATTCATGCATTTTAAGTACAAATACAATTTTTTGGGTCACTGTATAAGTAACCGTGTGTTTGTGATGCAGTCTTACGGCGGTTACGTCACTTCCATGGTTCTGGGAGCCGGAAGTGGAGTCTTTAAATGCGGAATGGCCGTCGCTCCCGTCTCTAAATGGGAGTATTATGGTATGTATTATGTATAATCGTAATCCATTACTGATTTCAAATTACATTATGAAAACTGTAGTTAGTAACATAATCTGGATTACAGATATTAGGTAATGTAGTCTATAGTACGTTTTCATTACTTTTAGATTAGATTTTGATTTAGCTCTTTTGTCACGTAGACACGAATGTAATTGTGTACCATACTGATTAAAACAAAGAAAATGTATTTCATTCTGTTATCAATATTATGAAATCAATACATTCGGAAAAATGTAATGCCATTGAGTGAATATATAATCATGAATTCCATAAAAACGTAACTGTAATCTAGCATTTTCAAATGAAAGATAATCTAATTACAAGTACTTCGTTTTTGGAATCTGATTATGTGAACCAGATTACATGTAATCAGTTACTACGTAGTACTGATTATGGTTTTATATTTCATTTTCCCCTCATTGAAGTTCATTCCTGTCATGTGATAAGACTGTTCTGTAATTTCCTCCAGACTCTATTTACACTGAGAGGTACATGCTGACGCCAGCGGAGAACCAGGCCTTTTACGATGTAAGTTGCGTTTGGAAATTCTAAACTTTTTTTCGATAAACTCATTGGTTTCCCCATGATGACGTCACAGAGAAGCATGAGTCAGTCCTGAAATAACTCATGAGAGGAAAGCGCAAGCAACACTCAGG
Organism: Sinocyclocheilus grahami; assembly: GCF_001515645.1. Classification (NCBI taxonomy): domain Eukaryota; kingdom Metazoa; phylum Chordata; class Actinopteri; order Cypriniformes; family Cyprinidae; genus Sinocyclocheilus; species Sinocyclocheilus grahami. The sequence continues at coordinate 1,227,980 of NW_015505266.1, read as the reverse complement.
GTTTATGGGATGTTATGATTCTTGCAGAATTCCACAGTGACGGGAAGAGCCAAGAACTTTAAATCGGTCCAGTACCTCCTGGTGCACGGCACCGCTGACGGTGAGATACGACCTGTCTCTCTCTATCTCTGTCCCTCGTCCTGTCTCTGCATAACATGAAGAAATGAAAATAAATTCATATGAAAATAAAAAATAAAAATGAGCTGCATTCTTGTTTAATGTTTTTCTTTTGTCATTTTTAAAAATATGTATATTTTCTGAAATTTATATTCATTTATCACTGAAATTTTTATATGCAGCCCTTATATATTATTTACATGTTCAATTACTGTAAATATCATAACAAATATATTTTAAGTCATTTTAGTTATTATACTTATACCGAATATTTCCTAAAAACTGCAGAAATATATTTCCTTGGTATTTTGAGTTGTAGATCAGTAAAAAAAAAAAAAAGTATTTATTTAAAATTCCTAAACATATAAATATCTTTAAAATAACTCAAATTACTTGACTTAAAATGAAAACTCATCACGTCTTTTTTTTCTGCTTTTCGTTGGTGTTTTTAGATAATGTTCACTTCCAACAAGCTGCTCAGATCTCTAAAGCGCTCGTGGATGAACAAGTGGACTTTGATACAATGGTAAGAAAGGAGCAGAATTGCATTTTAGTCATGCAAATTTATTTGAATAAATTATAATATAATGAATATAGTAATAAAAATATAATAATATTATTTTATATTAATTGAAATATATAGAATTATGCTTAAATTAAATTATTTATACATTTGTATAATAAATATAAATATTATATATATATATAGTACTAAAATATTACATATAAAAAGGTTTCTTAATTTATTTTTACATTTATTTGTAAATTTATATATATAAATAAACAATTAATAAAATTAATAAAATAATTAGCATAATTAGAGTTTTTTTGCATGTCACATTGGTAGACGTGAATTCTTCATGTCGACAATCCATAAAGCAGCTCCAAAAAGTATTAAAGTAGATATATGGTGAATATTTGAAGTGTTTTTCACTCGTGACCTGTTCTGTCTCTCTGTCAGTGGTACACTGATGAAGACCACGGTCTCGGCGGCTCGGCCAATCGGCACGTCTACACTCACATGAGTCACTTTTTTAAAAACTGCTTTGCTTGAACTTGTGAAACTTTCCATTGGACCAAAAAAGCCCACCCAGAAGCCCCCAGCACTGAATCCACATTACTTCCAGACCACTTCATGCACTTAAACACGTCAGGAGTGTGCGACTCCCCATCAGCAGCCACTGAATCCACAAGAACCCTGTAGCTACTGTACTGTGATGCTATAACGGACTCCTTTAGTCACGTTTATCAGTTTCAAATGTACAGTCTGAACAACTGAGTCATGAGTCTTTAGTACACCGAAAAAAAACATAGAAATACTTACTGGATGAACACAAAGCTTGATGAGCTAGCTAAAGAAAACTGAGAGTAAAAATAAAATAAAATAAAATAGGTATTTGAATTAAATACTCTCAGATTTAATTATTATTATTTATTATTATTATTAATTACCTTTTAAGCTGGGGAGAGCAATATTGTGTATTTTCCATATCAGGTTCATTGCCAGCTGTACATTTTCATGTATAGTACAAAAATAATGTTAATGTTTAATATAATTTTATATTTTAATTATCAAATATATTAAATATAAAATAATGCATTACAATATTTTCACACTTTAAATAATCAAGCTTTGAGTATCAAGTCATCTTTTAAGAAAATATTTATTGTGTGTGCCATTACTTTTAAAATATACGCCATCATTTTTATGATATAGCAGAGATATTTTCAATCTGTAATAAAATTCAACAAAAATGTGTTTAATTGTTTGTGACTTATTTACGCTTTACACATATTAAATAACATTGTTTTCAAGTTCAAGTTCAAGAAGTACGAAATAATTTCAGAATTCATTCATTCTTACAAGCCAAGCCTCTTGTCTGTTAAAATATTTGAAATCATTAAAAAATATTATATTTGCAGTTAAAGTAGAGATTTTACTGTTGTCCTGATTTTATTAAAAAACAACTTTATTAATAGCATTTTTAAAACATTTAAATTTGAAGTTTCAGTTTAAGTTGATTACTGATGCACAACAAATTGTACAGTTTTCAACTAAATTAATTTCTTGTTGATTAAACCAACAAATATATGAAAACTTGATATGCTAGTAATCAAATTCTAGCACCTCAAAATGCATTCTGGGATTTTTTTTATATATGAAGAAACTTTGTCCACCACTTTTGTTTACACAAAGTTGTCACTGACATATTCATATTGCATTGCAATGATTTTTGTTAATCAAATCACACTTATTTGGACTGCAAAGCATCCTGGGTTGGACACAAGAATCATGTGTACTAAAACTAAAAAACACATGAAAAGTCCGTTAAAAAGTATTAAAGTAGATATATGGTGAATATTTGAAGTGTTTTTCACTCGTGACCTGTTCTGTCTCTCTGTCAGTGGTACACTGATGAAGACCACGGTCTCGGCGGCTCGGCCAATCGGCACGTCTACACTCACATGAGTCACTTTCTGAAAAACTGCTTTGCTTGAACTTGTGAAACTTTCCATTGGACCAAAAAAGCCCACCCAGAAGCCCCCAGCACTGAATCCACATTACTTCCAGACCACTTCATGCACTTAAACACGTCAGGAGTGTGCGACTCCCCATCAGCAGCCACTGAATCCACAAGAACCCTGTAGCTACTGTACTGTGATGCTATAACGGACTCCTTTAGTCACGTTTATCAGTTTCAAATGTACAGTCTGAACAACTGAGTCATGAGTCTTTAGTACACCGAAAAAAAACATAGAAATACTTACTGGATGAACACAAAGCTTGATGAGCTAGCTAAAGAAAACTGAGAGTAAAAATAAAATAAAATAAAATAGGTATTTGAATTAAATACTCTCAGATTTAATTATTATTATTTATTATTATTATTAATTACCTTTTAAGCTGGGGAGAGCAATATTGTGTATTTTCCATATCAGGTTCATTGCCAGCTGTACATTTTCATGTATAGTACAAAAATAATGTTAATGTTTAATATAATTTTATATTTTAATTATCAAATATATTAAATATAAAATAATGCATTACAATATTTTCACACTTTAAATAATCAAGCTTTGAGTATCAAGTCATCTTTTAAGAAAATATTTATTGTGTGTGCCATTACTTTTAAAATATACGCCATCATTTTTATGATATAGCAGAGATATTTTCAATCTGTAATAAAATTCAACAAAAATGTGTTTAATTGTTTGTGACTTATTTACGCTTTACACATATTAAATAACATTGTTTTCAAGTTCAAGTTCAAGAAGTACGAAATAATTTCAGAATTCATTCATTCTTACAAGCCAAGCCTCTTGTCTGTTATTCTGAGGGAACTTTCTCCAATGACTACAGCAAATACTTGGAGACCAGGAGAGCGCAAGACTTTGTTCAGTGGCTCATGAACTCGAAGAGAAACGGGTATGTACAATTACAGTGCGAGGTCATGTACAGAATTGTTACAAAATGTAAAAATTATCCAACATTTGGTGTAAAAGGGAAAAAAATTATTTACAGTTTTTTTTTAGAATGTATCAAATAAAATAAGAATAAAACAAACTAAATATATAACATGTACTGTATATACTTTCTAAAAAAAAAAAATATATATATATATATATATATATATATGAATTTGCATTAGGAATCTTAAAATATATATATAAATATATATAAAATAATCTGTGTAGTATATTTGTATGTAATGTATATTGTACTTCTATGTATTTATTTATATATAATATAAAAATAAAACAATATATGATAATTATATAAGTAAAATAATAATTATAATATATGTATAGCACCCACACATATATGAATATACTGAATATGAAAACCTTATGTAAAAACAATATATACAATATTATATTTATTAATATTTATATTATAAAAACTGTAATATAATACTATATATGTATGTTATGCATATTACATAGATTGTTTTATAATATTTTATTTATATGATCAAAAGTAAACAACATAATGTGATAATTATGTAATATAATAATTATAAGAATGTTATATTGTATTTTATGATTTTATAATACTTTTATATTTAGAATTGTTTTGTATAAAAATACAATTTACATATTATGATATTTAATATGTATTATGATATTTATAAATATGTATATAATATTAATTTTTATACAACAGTTCGTTCTGGTTCTCAAATCTGATTGGTTGAGAACCGTGAGATATTGTACTGGTATCGCTACAGGAACGCCCTTTCACAATTTTGTATCACTCCGCTTGTTCTAGTCGGGTCTATGTTTTTTTTTATTATTCACTGAGCTAATCGTAGAGTATGTTAGTTAATATAAGAAGAAACGTCTAGCCGCATTGTTTCTCTCTAATAACCTCATTTTTTCTCACTAATAACCTAACTGAAGCAGCACATGCCCTTGATACGAATTCTAAAAGTGACGTATGTTTAACTGTCAACTTGAGCTTTGAATCCGGAAGTAGTTCTGCACAAAAAAGGGTTTTATTAGGCACTCCCGTTATTTCTTGTTTAATTACACACATGTTCCGTCGAACTGTTGTATAAGCGATATTGCTTATATATTTAATTGTATAATAATAACAACAATAATAATAATAATAGATTTAAAAACGATATATATTATCGTATTTTATTTGAAAGCCTAACACTTACAGACAGTAGCTCAAATTCAAACATTAAATCAATTAATAATAATATATTTAAGAACTATATGTATATATACATACAGACACACACA
>NW_015505266.1:1155122-1223088 GCF_001515645.1 Sinocyclocheilus grahami | reverse complement strand
ATACAAACATATAATATATAATAATAAATATATATAAAATATATATATATATATATATACACACACACACACACACACACACACACACACACACACACACACACATAATAGTAATACTACAAACTTTCTCACAAACCAATTGTATGTATGTATATATATATATATATATATATATATATATATATACATACATACATACATACATACATACATACTTTACAGTATAGTATAGTATAGAATACTATAAATAGTATATATATTATTTTATTTAAAGGCCTAACGCTAACAGAGTTTAGTAGCTCAAATTCCCACATTACATGAATTATTTCTCACATAAACTCTCTTTTTTCCCTCCAGTGGTTCGGCCAAACGTCACGCTGAGGGAACCTACACCAGCGACGTCAGCTCCTACCTGCAGGACCAGGCGGCCCAGAACTTTGTGGCCTGGCTAAAATCTGGACAGCCCAAGCAAGAGTAGGCCTCCGTGCTTCTAGTCCCACCTTCAGTGCCTTATAGAGTGTGAAAGAGATACAAATAAAGAAAAAGAGCGAGTGTGAACTGACTGCTACATCACGCTTTCTCCTGCCCAACATCTGTCTTTTCTAACGCACCCTGTCCAACCTCACTGCCAAATGCTAATGCTAATAAATAGCGCTGCAACCAGGCTGTGTGCTTCTGGTTATCTTTCTCTGCTAATGTCTTCTGCTTCTGTGCTAATCAGACAAATACTTCAAAATCCTGCAAAGATGCTCATTATAACCAAACATCACAAAACTAATACTACAAACTTTCTCACAAACGTACAGGCTAAATGCTAAAAGCTAAACTGTGCCACACTGCTTCTAAAATGGGTTTAAACTTTGAAAAAGTGTCATGTACACATGCTAACAAGATGTGTATCGCATATGCGCAGTGTTGCAGACAACAGAGGCTCAAATTTGCCACGCAGGAGGCATGTAGATGGCAGTTTCACCAGTGACGTCAACAAGGTCTTGGACAGCATCGCTGCCAAGGAGTATTTACAATGGGTGATGAACTCTAAGGCATCAGGGACAAGGTAAAGCCCTCTCTAGTGGCTAACAACACAGATATGCTAAAGATTTATGAATATTATGAATGCTAATCAGTACAAAAATATATATATATGGGTGTATTTTAAGGAAGTTTTATGTGGTTATTGTCTTTTCTAGTGGCAAACGTGGTGGAAATCATTGAGGAACCAGAGGGCTTCCCTGCAAGAGCTTAAATTTGGATCCTGAAGGGGATTCGATCATCAAAATGAATGAAAGCCATGTCACATACAGGCGAAATGGAAACAACTCTTGAAATCAAAAGCCATTTTATTTTATTTTATTTTTAAAACCTCTGAGCACTGTGGTTATTTATTTTCCCTTAGTGTTAAAGAACATCATGTAAGTTATGATGAGAGAAACCGAAATATTTTTCTATAGTTTTGAACTATTTTCTATGTGTGCGATAAAAACAAACTCAGGTGAATGCTCTAAACACTCAGGTAAAAAAGTGAAATTTTACATGTGCCACCACTGTATCAAAGCTCCATAGAAATGGTGTCTTGCTCTGCAAAATAAACTTTTTCATATTTCACCCCGAGCCTGTTGTTGTACCTATAGCGCCACCTAAAGGATGTCTGTAACAATAAATGCTTTAGCAGATTCCGTTTATTATATGTGCAAACCATAAGAAAAACTGACAGGTTTATTGATGTTATTTATATATTTATGTTAGGATTTATAGTTATAATAAAACAATAGTTATATTTCTGAAATAAGCAAGATTCCTATATTTAATATACGGTAAGTAAAATACATGTTCTAATGTTTTTAAAAAATATAAATAACAGGTATTTTCATTTAATTTTTAGATGTTGCCAACTTTGGCAACTATTATGACATAATTATGCTCATATTGGTTTAAGTAGTTGAATCCTATTGTGAAGTATCAAAAATCTTTTTTTTCTCCACAATTGAACAGAAAAAATATAAGACATAATATATTTTAAAAATAAATATAAAAGTATTTTCAAATATTCAAAAATATATATATTTTTTTGCAATTGATCAGAGATAAACATCTGAGATGAAAGAAAGAAAGAAATAATTTTTTAAAATAGATATTATTACTGAATTAACTTTAGAATATGTTTTCTTTGCAATTGATCAGAAAAAAAAACAAATAAAATAAATAAAATCTAAAGAAAATAAATATAAAAAAATAATATAAAAAAACAAAAAAAATACAAAAAAACAATGTATATATATATATATATATATATATATATATATATATGCAATTGATTAGAGAATAACATCTGGAATGAAGGAAAGAAAGAAACAAGTGATTGAAGAAAATATATATTATTACTGAAGTAAATTAACTAGGCCTATATAATATTTTTTTCTTTGCAATTGATAGGAAACATTTGAAATGAAAGAAAGATTAACTAAATATTCAATAAAATATAATATTGCTGAAATAAATTACCACAACTTCAATATATACGGTGCAATTTAAATTCTGTACTGAAATTCTATTACATTTTAATAATAGTTATATTTCTGAAAAGAGCAGGATTTATTTTTTTGCAACAACAAACAATTTATTTTTGTTTTTACTTTATTAATTTACTTTTGCTTATTTTTGTTTATTATACCATGACACGTTATTTTCTAATATTTTCAAAAATATGTGTATTTGTTCATTAGAAAAAAAGGCAATCGGAGATATTTCTTTAAGGAATATGAACAAGACGATAAAAAGAGAAAAAAATCATTTTCATGTCAAAATAGCAAACACTCAAACATTTACTAAAACTACTCCTTTTTTCTTTCATGGGAGTTTATCATATCTTTGCACTTGTTGCAAGGAAATCCCGCGACACTCGCACGGCGTCACTTCCTAAGGAGGCGGAGCATCGTGAGGACGCGTTCTGTTGCGTGTTGCGTCATCAACGTTGCGCACGTTCTCTAGAGGACGTAGAGCCGCTGCCGGTGTCATTCATATCAACACGGAGTGTTCCAGCCGTTTATAGCGTCTGTTCGGAGACTTTACACGCGTTCAAAACATGATCAGGAACGGAAGCCATGCGGTGGAGGAGGAGGAGGAGGACCAGGGAGAGCCGAGCTCCTCCAGCCTCAGCCCGGGGAAGAGGAAGCGGGTGATCCGGGTGTGGTGTGACGGCTGGTGAGTGCACAAATTGTCATATGTGCTCAAAGTGTGCAACTGTTACAGCAAATAAAAGCAGCAAGAATGTTATAATGTTAGAATTCAACAAAAGAAGTAGTATAGTTACACTGGGATGGTTTTGCCATGGTATTTTTATATTTACCATGGTACTTTATAATTACCAACAGAAAGTACCATGTTTGTCGTCCTATGACAGTCTTGGAAGAACCTCGGGATACAAAAGTTATTTTATCTGCACCATGGTATGATTATAGCGTCACATCGTATTACTGTGGTAATTTGAAATAGATCATGGTACTAAAATTAATACTATGCTATGATATTTAACGGCTGCCTTATTCACTGTTTTTACATTGTATTTGAAAAAAAAAAAAAACATGGTAGTACCGCAGTACATGTGCAAAAACATAGTAGTACCACAGTATAGTGAAGTCAGACTGCTATACTATGGTACTTTGATAGGTTCCATGGAATTGAATGATTATTATATTTTAGTATTTATATGGTACGGCATGGCATTTTAAAGAATACCATTATGCATGCTCCAAATCATGGTATTATCATAGTTTACATCTGTCAAAAAAATCTAGTACCCAATACCATGGTACTTTTTGTTAGTGTATTAAAAAGGTTTGACATTTGATATTTCATCATTAGAAAGTGTGTCTTTTTCAGCAATTACATTAAAACATCAAATTAATATTAGATGAAAACTCTTAAGAATACTAAAACTACAGCTGAAATAAAAATTGATTAAAACTTTATAGAAACATTTTTAAAAGTGACAAAAGCTCAATTACTAAAATTAAAAATATAATAAATGCTAATTTAAATGAATTAATGTTATAATAGTATACAAATAAATACCAACGTACTGCAGTGCAGGTTCAAAGGTTTTGGGGTCATGTGATTTCTGAGAACTATTAGGCTATAGGATGGAATTCTATAACTCATATAACCTGTTTCTCATACCTACACTAATAGTTCACAAGGATATATTCCTCCATTTCATTTAACCTCAGCCTTCAATTATGAGTGATGGATTAACTGCAGTTATAAATAACACGTAGTGTGAAGTGTGGTGCCCAGCAAAGGATCATGGGAAATGGAATTGAAGATTATATCCCCATGTAATCCCATCGACCCGGCTAATGATATTTCTAGGGGAATGGGCTCGTGGTGGTTAGATAACCCACCCGTCTCTAGTTACAGCTGTGTGTACAGCCTTTTATTTAACTGTTATAAAAGCAGTTATTCATTACATCACCTGTGCGGTTTCTTTAAACGGACGTCATGTTTTCTTGACCCTGTATCTAAAGTCCACATGTGTCTCCACAGCTATGACATGGTGCACTACGGTCACTCGAACCAATTACGACAGGCCAAAGCGATGGGAGATTATCTCGTAGTAGGAGTTCATACAGACGGTATGCTTCACAATTTCAGACCTTCACATAAAGACACTGTAATATATAAACTGAAAAAATGATCATATATCTTTTCTTTCACGTTCAGAGGAAATAGCCAAGCACAAGGGGCCACCGGTCTTCACGCAGGCCGAGCGTTATAAAATGATACGGGCCACTAAGTGGGTGGATGAGATCGTTGAGGGGGCACCGTATGTTACTACGCTGGAGACGCTGGACAAGTACAACTGTGATTTCTGCATGCACGGAGGTGAGGGGATCCTTTAGACACTTTTAGACATCCATATGAATCATTTTAATATCTTTAAAGATGCTGTGTCTTGCAGTTTTGTGGAATATTATTTATTTATTTTATTTATTTTCATCCCAAATGGTCAGAATTTCGTTTTTCATAACCATTTTCATCCTGATTCTTAGAATTGAACAGCCTGTGTTTGTTACAGTTCCCTTTCTTACTGTTCCTTTTCACTCATAAAATGCAAAAAAAAATGTGAATTTCGAATATTCGTCGAATTTAAAATAAAAATCCACATTCGAATGCGGATTTTTATTTTAAATTCGACAAATATTCAAAATTCCAATTATTATTATTTTTTTAGCTGTGCGTTAAGGAGGCAGCCTTATCATTGGCGCATGAGTTGCGATGACGATGTAAATGTCGTTGCATTATAATGTTTTTCTTAGCCTGTCCAGTTGAAGCCACTAGATGAGGTGCTGCTGCGTTGTTCATTAAAAATATTGTGGAAAAAGAGAACATAAATGCGGAGAAGATCTTGTTTACATCAAAACTGAAACCAAGCCGTTCACACAGAACACATATTTCATGCATTTTCTAGAGTGTTGCACTCACATCTCGCACAAAAGAGCCGCATGTTTAGAAAGCCATGTAAAATTAAAGCAAGTTTAACTTTGAAAAAAACATATATTGAGACTTTATGGCGGGTTTTTCCCCCATCCCACTGCAATGTTTTTAAATGAAAAATGTACTCTGTGTGATTGGCTTTCGGCCCTTTGTATTAAACTATGCATACATACATGATGCTGTTATCTAACTTAATTAATTATAATTGGTTTATAAACATTATGCACTTTTTTTCACAGATAGTCATTCTTATGCTTTGAATAAACGTGCATTAGTAATATTTTGCTCGACGCGCCCTCTTGTGGCATCAGAAGAGAAGCCAAAAGCTATTCTTCACCATATCTAAAATTATGCATTTTAAATTAGAATATAATTCAAATTTTGATAATATTTAAGTACAAAATTTGAATTTTGTTCATTAGCACATTAGTTTATATGTCAGGTCAGCTTTAGTTACTGAATAGGCATTATGTGTTAAATATAATATTAACATGACATTAACACGTTAGTACAAAATTAACATATGCGGCCTTATGCCAATGTGCTAATGATTGTGATGTCATATTCATGACTATTTAGAACAAATTATAACAATTATTTAAATGTTTTAGTCATAGTTATCTTCCTAGTTATCACCCTTCCTTGGTGTGTCGGCATAGTAATTTGTACATTGAAGGAATAACCTGGTTTAGATTATATGCTTCTTTAAAAATAGTTAAAATTGTACCAAAATTTAATTGAATCTGTAATAATATCATATCTTTTGCTAGATGACATCACATTGACCGTGGACGGGAAAGATACATACGACGAAGTGAAGAGAATGGGCCGATACAGGTGAAGTCCAATGGGCCTCAGACATACACCTGCGGCACCCCACTGAATTTTGACCCAAGGGTGTGTGTAACAGTTGCCGTGTGTGTTTTTTTCATCAACAGGGAATGTAAACGCACACAGGGAGTGTCTACGACAGACCTAGTGGGTCGTATGCTCCTGTTAACGAAATCGCATCACAGTAACGTTGTGAGTAGACTTTATTGTTAATTGTGTGTAGATATGTGTTATGTAAAGACTTTCTGTCAGTCCCTGATTCATATTATCCTCTCTCTCACAGGATAACACAGCCTACCAGCTCCACACAGATAACTTTGGGAAGGTGAGTTGATCCGCTTATGTGCAGATTAATATTTTGTATGATATATTGTAATCTGCTGTCATATACAAGTTTGACCATTATACTTTTTTGCCCCACTGTATATATAGTTTTGCTTGGTAATGTCACATATTAAAGTCATTTAATCGGTTGGGAATGCCATTTTATGTTGCTGTGAATTCCAGTTGGGGAACATACTGTACATAACTTGAATTTTATATGTGGTGTATGAGGAAAAAAACGAATACATCTTGTTCATTTGAATATTCTGGCATTTGCAAATGCAAAAATTTCTCATGTATCTGTTCTCCTCAGGATCCTAAAGGGCACAGCCCTTGGACTGGTGTCTCTCAGTTCCTGCAGACGTCTCAGAAGATCATCCAGTTCGCCTCAGGAAAAGAACCGCAGCCGGGAGACACAATTATTTATGTGGCCGGAGCTTTCGACCTCTTCCGTATCCTTTTAGAAACACGCCACTCCACACTTTGCTTCTGAAGACATCCAGAAAGCTAGGAAAAATCATGAAAATTTCAGTTTAAAGTTTTTGTGCTTTTGTTTTGGCCTTGACTATATGACCGTATAGACATCGGTCACGTGGATTTCCTCGAGACTGTTCACAAACAAGCAGAGAAACCTTACGTCATTGTCGGACTGCACTTTGACCAGGTGTGTTTCATAAAAACAAATGCTTTACGAGATTTTACAGACCTCTCCTCCCTCATGGTGATTGTCGAAAGGGCAACATTTGCTATAACAAGCTGTTTTTAATTCTTGTGATGAACTTTGATCAGACAGAAAACCTCACGTGAACCAGAAAAAAGGAAGTTCAAAGTCACAACCTCGGCATGACGACATGCAAACCTGTTTTACACAGTTTTTGAACTTCTTTGCCTCAGGGGAAACATGTGTTTAAGTTCCCTAAAATGAAAAATACCTTACACATTACAGGTATGGTTACTACAGTGAAACAGTGGTACGTTGTATTACTACTACAAGACATAAGTGACAAAATTAGAATTGTGAATAGTTTTAAAATGGCTAAATTTTAGACCATTTGTTAGTGACATACCATAAACCTTTGGTAAGTGCATCTTAGTCAGTATTAGTGACTAGTGTGTGATTTTAATGTTTAGTAAATGTTATTGTTATGTTTATGAATTGTATTTGTTTTATTGTTTCGTAGGAAGTGAACCGCTACAAAGGAAAGAACTACCCCATCATGAATATTCATGAGAGAACTTTGAGTGTGCTGGCTTGCAGAGTAAGTGCATAACTTACGCCTCAAGTCATTTTTTCTGTTTCGCGTAAATGTGCACGAACCTTACTGCTGCCTTTTATAATTTATGGGTAGTTAATTACCATCTCCTCCAATCTTTTCTTAGCATTTTGCATAAATTACTGCCTCCTCCAGTCATTTCTTTGGATTGTGCGTAATTTACTGTCTCCTTCAATCCCGTTTTATTATGTTGCACAGTTCAAGTTGTTTTTGTATTCCTGACACTCTTGTTTAAGAACAATGAGCCATTGTATTCAGAGACAGGGAGTTATATAGTACAAAAAAGAGAGTATGGGGGGAAGAAACTGGGCAGAAACATCTCATGGTCAAGAGAACAGACATCACAAGCAGTGATAAAAGTTCATTTGTACTGCATACTTATGAGATGCCTATTAAAAATCTCACGCCTTGAGCTAATCCAAACCATATTCAAGTTTACAAACCCTCTCATTCATCCTCAGCACACAAACTCTCATGGATCAGGCACATATCAGCATACCTAAAGCATGACGTTGCATCCAGACAGAACCCACATTGAGTTGCCGATATCAGAAACATGCAGTGAAACTCCAGATCTCCCTCATACTGTAATATCAGTGCAAACCACACGTGCATTCCTTTCTGAAAACTGTTGAATGATGGGAGGTTTCATTTGGCTTTAAGATTTAGAACTTTGGCTGATTTGGACAGTTTTAGAATGTTTGAACCAAGAACTTTGAACTTAGGGATCTATAGATTTGTAGAGCTTGAGGAACATGGTGAACTTAGAACTGGAGAACATAAAACGTTTAGAACTTAGAGAACATAGAACCTGGAGGACTTGCAGAACAAACTAAAAAGGGAGAACTTTGAATTTGTAGAACCCTGAGAACTTAAAACTAAACTAAAAAGGAAATTAAAAGATAGAGATTGTAGAACCTTGACAATGTAGAACTTTATAACGTAATGTAGAACTTAAAGAAATTAGATCTACAAAAATCTGAAGAATGTAAAACTTAAGGAACTTATAACTATAGGACTGGAGAACTTTGTGAGCTTGGAGAAGTCTGAAAACTTGAAAAGTAAAAAATTTAAAGTTAGAGAATGTAGAACCTAGGCAATGTAGAGTTTAGCGAATGAGAATTTACAAATTAAGGAAACTAGAATTGCAAAAAAATTTGGAATATAAAACCTAGGGAACTTAAAGCTATAGAACTGGGGAAATGTGTGAGCTAGGAGAACTCTGAAAACTTAATGTAAAGAAATAAAAGTTAAAGAACGTAGAACATAGATAGTGGAGAACTTTAGAACTTAGAACTGAAAATGTACACTGTCTGAAATTAGAACTTGGAGAACTGGAGAACTTAATGAGGCTAAAGAACTTGGAATCTAAAGGTTGAAGAACTTAGAACCTAAAAATTATAACACTTTAGAACTTGAAGAATCTACTGTAGAACTTTGAGTTTAGTTTATAATCAGTCTTCCATTTAGGCCTTGGATAACGGTCTTGTGATTACTATAAGTTTGATTGCAACATATAATAATTGCTGTTAATAGTGTTCATCGTCTGTTTGATTACGTCTTTAATTGATTTTTCCTTACATTTCTGCCATACAGTGGGGAAAAAAAGTATTTAGTCAGCCACCAATTGTGCAAGTTCTCCCACTTAAAAAGATGTGAGAGGCCTGTAATTTTCATCAGAGTGTGACTGTTTGAGGTTGTGGACAGATGTCTTTTATACTGATATCGAGTTCAAACAGATGCCATTAATACAGGTAACAAGTGGAGGACAGAGGAGCCTCTTAAAGAAGAAGTTACAGGTCTGTGAGAGCCAGAAATCTTGCTTGTTTGTAGGTGACCAAATACTTATTTTACCGAGGAATTTACCAATTAATTCTTTAAAAATCCTACAATGTGATTTTCTGGATTTTTTTTCTCATTTTGTCTCTCATAGTTGAGGTATACCTATGATGAAAATTACAGGCCTCTCTCATCTTTTTAAGTGGGAGAACTTGCACAATTGGTGGCTGACTAAATACTTTTTTGCCCCACTGTATGTATATTTACTGACATAGTCACCACTGATAAGCTACTACTAAATATATTGTAGAAACGTATATTGTACAGCTGCTTGCAACAATTTGTATCGTAAGAGGCGCTATACAAATAAACATGAATTGAACTGAATTGAAATTGTGATTCTTTTTTCTTCAGTATGTCTCAGAGGTTGTGATCGGGGCTCCGTACGCAGTAGGAAAAGATCTTCTGGATCACTTTAAGGTACACTACTAAACCGTTTCACATTGTTCATTCATTGTAGAGAATAAAAATCTAGTTTTGGTATAGCCCGCTTCCTGACACAATAACACAATAAGAGGCTTTGAGTGTGAAGAGAATGTGGTTTGTGTGATTCACACACTACATTATCCACACACCGTGTGTGTTTGTGCGTGTGCGTGTGTGTGTGTTGTGTACAGCTCTGGGACAGCAGCCAGACTCAAAGGCTTTAGTGACTGAACACTATTTCAGCAATTCTGTGTTGTCCTACTTCGGGAACAATCTAGAGATTTACTGCTTGCCTCTTTAACCACAAACCCTCCGACTGTTACAGAGAGTTCAACCGTGCATTATAGTTTAACTAAAAAGAGTGCTTGGGACATTTTCTCTGTCCTGATGGGAAAAATACAAAGGACGCACAATATATTGGTGACATTATCAATATATTGGACACTTATTTTTGTTTTTGTAAATATAAATGTTGGCTTATTGCTTTATATATATATATATATATATATATACATATTTTTTTTTTTTAAATATATATATTGAGAAATAGTTTCACTTTATTAAATTATATATATGGTATATATGGACATGTGGCACTGAAAAAAGAATGAAAAAAATAATCTGCTATTGTCTGCTTAATTAAAAAATAATAAGTAGAGCTTAAATAGAGATTATAAATGCTTATCTTTTTTTTACCTTTTTTTTAAAGTTTTTAATTTGGCAGATAAGCTTCTTTTTTCAGTTCAGTTACTTTTTTTACATTATTTTTTCAGTGGCGAATTTCCAAAGCACTACACTTGTATCCATATTTTCTGTTGTACATTGAAATATTTTGATACATAATTTTAATTATAATTTGTACATTTTAGATTTTAGTTTGAGCACTGTTCTTGTTCACACAGTGTTGATATTATAATATCTAATTAACTTTAAACGGAAAAAATAAAACCTGATTCATGTTCATTTTCTGGTTGTAGGTAGATCTGGTTTGTCATGGGAAAACTGAAGTGTTTCCCGACACAGACAGGACAGACCCTTACGCCGTAAGTAAAGTCTCCTAATATTCATCTCTCAATGATCTTCTCTTCCATAAAAACCCATTTTTTACCCATTGTCTCTCTTTGCAGGAGCCGAAGAAGAGAGGCATTTTCCGTATCCTGGACAGCAGCAGCAATCTGACCACCGACTACATCATGCAGAGAATCATTGAGAACAGGTTTGTGGGACAATACGAGCAAAACGTGAAAACATGGCTCACGTGAAATGTAACGAACGTATGCAAATGAGCCGTGTCTCTCTTTGTCCCGGTAGGTTGCAGTTTGAGGCCAGGAACCAGAAGAAGGAAGCTAAAGAGATGGCCGTGATTGAGGCTTTGAAGCATAAAGAGGATTCGCTGAAGACCGAGGCGGCTCTAACGAATAATTAACAGAAACAGCCAAAACCGAAAAAATCAAGGACTTCGTCGTAGAACCGAAATGACCCCCAGACTGTTATATAAACACCCCGAACGAACAAAATGCCTGAGCTGAGGCTGCTTTTAAGTGTACGTGGAGGAACACAGACTTGTTTTTTTTTTATATCGTACGACTCTTGTTTGACGAAAAAAGCACTTTGTTGTGCGTGGAGAGGTTTTATGATGCCTATTAAATGGGTTGGAAGACATTCTCTCTGGATGGGAGGAACACTGAAAAACATTCAGCAACTACTTTTGTATTGTGTATGAAGGTTATGGGAGGATTGTGTCATTTCAGGGGTTTTTTAATTGGCGATCCATCCGCACATATTTGTAGTTGAGCAGAGAAGCGCTTTGTGAAGAAACACTTGATGTTGACTACAATAGCATGCAAACTAGCTATATGCATGTTAGCTTATTCAGATTTTATGTTGGGATTTCTTTTTTCTTTTTTTTTTTTTTCAATTTTGTGTTTTATATTCTGTGTCATGGAAATATATCCAGGTCACATTTTACCCCCAAAAGCAAAAGAGAAAAAAAAAAAATCATAAAGAAATGTTCTTGTTTTATGACTATTAAGGCGTTTTATTTGCATTGTGATATTATTTTTATTATTTAATTTCCATCTGTATTCTCATTACCATAATGTATCTGGACATTTATCTTCTTATTTTGTTTACAGTTCTCATTATTTTCAGTACTGATTCTTATTAGATTCTCTTTATAGTAATTTTTTAATAGATATGTATAAATTAAGGATGTACTACCATGATATATAAATACTTTACAACTTAATATATGTTATTATTATTGTTCTTTTTTCCATTTTGGTAGTGAGATTTTCACAAATGGGCTTATGGAAAAATAAAAAATGTGTCAAGATAGTATCACAATGCCAAAAAAAGTGAAAAGAAAAATGAGGAAGCTAAAGAGATGGCCGTGATTGAGGCTTTGAAGCATAAAGAGATAGTATAAGATAGTATCACAAGATAGTATCACAATGCCAAAAAAAGTGAAAAGAAAAATTATTTAAATCATATATATATATATATATATATAGTTTTCTAATTTTGTGGTGAAATGTCATCCTGGCCATTTTAACAGGTTTAACCCTGGCATATTTTATTCTAGTGGTGCTGTTGTGGTTTTACCTTTCTTATCATCACTGGATGTTTGATATGCGTGTTGTGAAATAAAAAAGTCTCTGAAGTTTTGTCAACTATTGTTTCATAAACTGTCCACAGTCACATATCTGACATTTTAATCTGTTTTACCACTTTTATTTTCACTTTCTTACCTTTGTTTGTTGTGACATGATCAAAGTCACAGCCAAATACTCTTTGACCTCAGGTGATTGATGTCACGCTTTTATTTGTTTTAATATGTAACAAATAATCTTTACAAACACCAGTCTCTAAACTAAGTTGATTGTTAAAAGTCAAACTTGCTTTGATCTCATATGTGCTTTTATCTTGTTTTATGCGGTTTGTTGTCTGTTTTTGTTTTTAATGAATGTCAAAGCACCTTGCAAGTGCGGCATGTTTTTAGTGTGTAACATTTCCTGCACATTTAGGGTGAATTGCTGTGAAAAAAACACTGTTTAGTGCAGAAATGTTGAGTGACCAATTCTGAATGTGGTGTTAATGTCTTCAGACAATCTATAATTTATCATCCCATGCATCATAAACCATAAATCATCGAAACACGTCCATTAATTGCAAATTAAATTGCAATAAAAAGTATGAAAACAGCTTGTTCTGACTATTGTTTGACCATTATTGCATTAAGCGCATAAAAATCTAATTATTGAATCTAATTTAGTCAATGTGAAGATTATATAAACTTCATAAGAGAAACTTTCATGAAAAATTCATAATATTCTGTTTTCCTTCTCTGCTAATGATTATTTACGGATACGTGTTTGTGCTGTTAAACACAATATAAAGTACCTGGTTTATTTTACTTCAATAAAACAAAGCTAAAACCATACCATGAAAAACACAATTGTTTCTTGGAAAAATATTAACTGAACTAAAATAAAAGACATATAAAAACAAAAACGACTAAAACGTACTAATACACATATGACATTTTTTATAATGGGTTTATGTGAAGATTGTTTTAAGTTCACTTAAATTAGAAGTTATTTTTTATAAAGTCTATTCAATGTTAAAATTGATACCTCTCAGTCCCAATTATACTGTAATGTTGAATGGCTATAGTCGATGGTTAAATATGGGGGGGATTTTATAGAGACATCAGTAGTATTGCTATCATTGATACTGGCCTTCAGTCATAAAAAAAGTACTGTCTTTATGTTGTTTGAACATTAATTTGAAGATTGAATGTGAAATTATTGCAATCAGTGTTGGGGGTAATTCATTACAAGTAACGCGAATTACGTAATCAGATTACTTTTTTCAAGTAACTAGTAAAGTAACGCATTACTTTTTAATTTACAAGAGAATATCTGAGTTACTTTTTCAAATAAGTAACGCAAGTTACTTTTTTTTTTCCAATTTATTGATCGACAGCTCTCCTGTCCCCATGTTGAGAGAAATCGGATGTTACTGTAGTTCTAAAAAAAAAATTAATATGCATTAATCTCACTCACAAAAAAAAACACAGATTCAGTATTCCTCAAAATGAATAAAAATAATGCAACTCAGAATATGACGCAAACCTGCAATAATTAAATGTTAAACAACTTTATGTATTTAGTCCCATTCTATTTACCAATGTCTTTGCTTCTGACCTTCGATGATCCAGTTCAACCATACTAAGCACAAATGACTCTAGACAAACATTTGTGTCTTCTTTTATTGCTGAAGTGTGTTGAAATGTCTTCTTCTGCATTCTACTGTACGGTCGTAAATGTACTTTCCCTTCAGCCTGAGGCTTATTCATTTCACTTTTGGTGTGAAAAGACTTTTATATTTGCCAAAAATAGAAAATTTTTTATTTTAAAAACAAACAAGCAAGCCCTGTCCAGATTTAAAAAGTAACGCAAAAGTAACGTAACGCATATTACTTTCCATAAAAAGTAACCAAGTAACGTAATTAGTTACTTTTTTATGGAGTAACGCAATATTGTAATGCATTACTTTTCAAAGTAACTTTCCCCAACTCTGATTGCAATATAAAAGTATATTTAAAAACTTTAATGTTAGGTGGTCTTAAGCGCAATTAATTTCAGAAAAACATGTGATTAATTAGTTCAATTTTTAAATCAATGGACAGCACATATATGATATATATATCAGTGATAGTATAAAGTATCAATGATACTGTAAATTGACATTTAAATACAAACATTTTAAACTAAATTTTAAGGCAGGTTTGCATCTGTGTGGTCACTGATTGTACAAAGAAAATGTTTATGGTTATTAATAAAAATTAATAGTGTTTTATTGTTCATTTAAGCTGATACTTGATAAGTATTTTTTGACTGATTCCATGTTTTAGTCTGTTAGATCAAGATTTAATTAGATCAATTTTTAAATGATACTAAACTTACTATGCCATAATATTTTATTTAAATTTATTTAGATTTAATTTATTGATTTCATATTTTATTGTTTTGTTTACATTGTATTTTATGGTGTTTGTTGTTGTTTGGTTGTAATTACTTTGAACGTTTTTACTTTATTCCGTTTTTCAGATTTTATATAAAATCTTTAGTTAATTAATTAATTTATTGCTTTATTTAATTTAATTGAATAGTATAATGAGTTACACGGACTGGACTTGAACAAAACCCATCTCAGGTGACAAAGTTCCACAAACGTTACGTCACTTCCTTCCTAAAGAAAGAGGACACCCCCAAAAGAGACGCTCTGTGGGCGACATACACCATTTAGTTTGCGCGTAATGAACAGGTAGAGCTGAGTTGTGGATTAGGAGTGTTTGCGTGAGATCTCAATGGACACAATGATCCCGAACCAGCACGAGTGCTGAGCCTGAAATTAACCGGGAACAGGCGAATTTGAAACTTTTTTCTCTTTCCTCCTGTACGATCGGGACCATCCCAGCCTCTCTCTCTCAGATTTGGAATCGGATCTTTCCAAAAACACACGCGCAATTGACTTTGGTGTCATTTTACGCGTTAGCCGGAGAGACTTTGGATAAGAGCGCGGGGGGGGATCTCGCTGGGATGTTTTTACGCGACTTTGAACGTTCCTCTTCGGTTCCATCCGTGATGTTGGGATTTCTGCTGGATCTTTAGCTATGAGCTCTGGATATGGGTCTGTGTCTGGGCTCAGAGGTGACAGAGGAGGGAAAGAAGGCGAAGATCCACAGCTCGCAGATAGACAGAGATCTGTACGAGTACGCCAAGAGAGAGATGAACGTGGTGAAGATCCTCATGCTGGGTAAGAAGGTCCCATCCAGATGTTTGTTAATCTACCCATTGCTTTTAGTCGAAATAACATGGGTTTTGATGTTTACATGGGCCTGCTTGTGCATTAGAAACCTAATTTTGGGTATTTTAGTTTATTTGTAACTAAAAGATTGTGGGTTTGAAACCCAGTTTATTGGTTCAGCAACAGATATGGACTTGTGATGGGACGTTATCAGTTTAAATAGCCGATCTGTGCTGGTAACTCTAAGAATGTAGGTTTAAACCCCAGATTTGGTTGGAAACCTACCTACAGGTTGTAGGTTTAAACCCCGGATTTGGGCAGAGATTGAAACTTCAGACTTGGCCAGGTAACAACATGCCTCCTACAAACCCCAAAATATTATGTTACCTGCTCAGATCTGAAGTTTTAGCTGATGTGTATAAAAGGTTGTAGGTTCAAGTCTCAGTTATGGGTTGAAACTAAAAGGTTGGTGGATTGAACGTCAGAACTGGTCAGTGAAATGGAAGGTTGTTGCTTTTAAAATATCAGATGCGTGCGGTTAACTGAAAATGTGTGGGTTTGAAACTGAGAAATGGACTGATATCGGCAAGGCATTAGCTTCATATAAGATCTGTGCTGGTTTGAATTTCATATTTGTGCAGGTAACTTGAACCATTCTGGGTTTAAATTTGATATTTGTGCAGGTAACTGGACAGTTTGAACCCCTAGATCTGGGCTTGTAACTTAAAGATTGTGGGTTTGAATTTCACATTTGTGCATGGTAACTGAACCATTCTGGGTTTGAAAGTCAGATTTGTGCAGGTAACTAGACCATTCTTGGTTCGAACCTCATATCTGGGTTGGTAATTAAAAGGTTGTGGGTTTGAATTTCATATTTGTGCAGGTAACTCAATGGCTCCAGGTTTGAAACTCAGATGAGGTCTGGTAACAAAGGTTGTGGGTTTGAATTTCACATTTGTGCAAGTAGCCTAATTGAAGCATTCTGAGTTAAAATGTCAGATTTGTGCAGGTAACTGGACAGTTCTTTGTTCGAACCTCAGATCTGGGCTGGTAATTGAAAGGTTGTGGGTTCAAATTTCATATTTGTGCAGGTAACAGTAAAGTTTTGGGTTTGAACCTCTCATCTGGGCTAATAATTTAATGACTGTGGATTTTAATTTCATATTTGTGCAGGTAACTGTAAAGTTCTGGATTCAAACCTCACTTCTGGTCTAATAATTGAAAGGTTGTGGCTTCAAATTTCGTATTTGTGCAGGTAACTGAAAGAGTTCCAACCTCAAATCTTGACTCATCTGAAGAGTGGCAGGTTTAAACCTCATATCTGGGCTGGTAACTGAAAGGTTGTGGGTTTGAACTTCAGGAAGAGTTGATTTATGAACAGTGAAGACTGTACTCTCGAACCAGACATTTATCTTGGGTTAATATAGGAGGACTGTACCATTTATAGATTCTGTTGTTAAAATTGTAAACTAAATTACTGATTAGTAATGTTGAATGACCTATTTTGATGTAGGTGCTGCTGAAAGTGGGAAAAGTACGCTGGTCAAACAGATGAAGATTATCCACAGTCATGGATTCACCAAACAAGAGCTAGCCAGTTTTAAGGTAAGACATTTTATGATGTTGATTTCACATTGCATTTAATAGTTTAACATTTGTTCTGCGCTATATTTTGTCTGTGCGCTCTGTAATTCCTCTGCCATCTGGGAAATCAAGCCGCTGTGTGTGTGTTTGGGGATTATTAAAAGTTTAAGGGGTCATTGGTTCAGCTGTAAAACAAGACCTCAGTTCAATGGAAGACCGGATCTTGCCTCAGCGTGTTTTTTGTTCTGTTTGGAAGAGAAAGCGGAAGGGGGAAGGAAACATATGGAAACATGAAACAGAAAAGTTTTTAGGTTTTTAAACCATCATTAAAAATGGCCGACTTCCAAGAACATTTTCTCTATAGTTTGTTCGACAGCCAGTGTGCACTTCCTCTATAGTCTCATTGCACACCTTTTTTGACTTGTCACTCACAAGTGTTACCATGGCAACATAGTAAAGGTGCACTGCACGCTGGCTCCTTTAGAGTAACCTGTGGTCCATGTACGCCTTATCGCCATGGGAACAGAAAAGCGATTGATTTGCTCATTCATAGTAAACCGCAGCCAGCTGTGTTCTCAACATGATCATCAGCCCTGGTATCACTAAAACTGCAATTTTTGACTGTCACTTCGAGGCGAAAAGTCATTTTTGGCAACAACAATAGTGTTATTCAATCCCCTTCTTCAGTTAACCAAAATACCCTAGGCTAGGGGTTGGCAGTGTGAATAAAGTAATTTAATATCACCGTATATATGACGAACTTGTTATACTTTGCTTGAAATTCAATGGAAAAAAACATTAGTACTAGGCTACGAAAGGTTATTTTATGGCTATATATAGACTTTACAGTTCAGTTTATTTTGACTTCATCAAACTTTGTTGGGCCGAATACGGAGCCTTGCTGTATCCCGAACTCAAGATGTGAATTAAACACTGCTTGTCTACATTTACTACAAAATTATGCTATTGTATGACACACTTTACCTTTTGACTGACAGGTTAAAATAAATGTACTAGGAGTTTGTTGACTTTAGAGAATGTGCATATTGGCTGCAGAATGCGTAGAAAAATGCTAACTAATGTTTTTTGAGAGAATGCTGCCTTACTGTAACTTCCCTCAGTATTTCATTCCCTCACACTTAAAGAGCAGGTCATATGGTATTTTAAAGTGTCCTAATAGTGTGTTGGAGTCCCCTACAAAAGGTTTATATGCATCTAAGGTCAGAAAACATTGTAATTTTCTCAGAATATACATTTCATATTTAGAGTCATTTGCCAATGATTTTGAAACGATTCGTTCCAAGCAAGTTTGGAGCAAACCCCTCCCTTCCATAAGCCTACTCTGCTCTGATTGGTCAGCTGGCCAAGCCTGTTGTGATTGGCACAGAGAGGAGTCCTTGAGCAAGTTAGCGAGCGCTACGATTGACAAAGCACCTTAACATAAAACAATAATATAGTGCTCCAGTCCGTTCTTATAATAATGACATAAAATACAAAAACACTTATGCAAGCGAATCATGCCCACAGCTAAAGTTTAGCTGCTAAACTGTGAACACTTAAAACAATAATGGTGGATACGTTAGCCGAGTGCTAACGTGACTAATGAAACATATATAATTATATTTTGGTTTGTAAACCAAAATATGTCTACTGTAATGTTTGAAGAACGTCAGACAAAAGACATTCTGTGTCTTAACTTTTAAACGCAGAACAGCTGTATCACAGGAGCACCAGCCTAACTAACTCACTCATCTCTCCCGCATTAACCCTATAACTGCCGGTGCAGCAAAATAAACCGCAATTTCACAATGATTATAAAGTCTGTGCGCTACACTACATTCTTTATTATTAAACGAAGTAATTATTAGAACGTCAGTCTACATTAATCGACACATTCTTAGGAAATAGTGGGTTCACAGCGAATTATCACAACTATTTCAGTAAGACAATAATATCGTGCTTTACCTGGAAACTTAAAGCTGCACTAGGTATACATCACATATTAGCACCAAAAACTTGATATTTTGAGCACTCAATTGAAAATGTACACATAATGTATAAATCGTAAATACAGGTTGTGGTTCGGAGAGCTTGTTAGCCCAAATTAAGAAGATTAGAAGCCAACGAAGAAAAAAGCCAAGATTAGAAAAGCAGTCCTTGGTAAAATTACATGCGCACAACAAAAGGTTCGAATTGTATTTCTGTGGTATGCTTGAACACAGCGTCTTCTCAACATGATGTAAACACACTAACTATCGGAAGTTTTGTGGGCAGGTAAGACTCGCGGGCAGGCGGGGATTATGCAAATGTGTTACCCAGTAACGTATCCCATCGGGTAACAGGCAAAAGATTCGAAAATGTGTCGACTCGTTAAGGCGATTCAGAATTGACTCTCTCTTTTGAGAGACAATATCTTTATTTATCATGAACTTTTTTGATTAACAACTTTGTAGATCGTTTTCATTTAAGGATAACTATGTTATAAACTGCAAAAGAGATTTTTTTTCAAAAACCCATATGACCTGCTCTTTAATAAAAGCCACTTTGATCCTTTGGAATTCAGGAATTCTTCCATCCAGTATTTGTGCACTGATGCTTATCAAGCTAACGGAGTGTTAGCAAACATGTTTCTAGTCAGATCTTTCTCGGGTTGTTTTTTAAATCAATTTTGTCAAAAAATGGACGGTCAATCGTATATCCTGTGAAATGCCAGGTGCAGATCTGCATGTGTGCTTGCTTCGGTTAAACAGACTTTGTGTACCATGTTCTCCTCATTAAACCTTCCCTCAGGGTCTGTTTGTGTTAGCTACACTTTCCTGTGAGCCTGAATTAGATTGATGGACTGAGAATATGCAAGTGGTGTTTTGAAGTGCCTCAGGGAATGCTTTAAAATCTCAATGACAGCCTATTAGCTCCTGACGAATGCAAAGGGATTGTCAGGATGGTTAACTAGATGACTAGTCATCAAGCAACCAGCTAGCTGATTTTTAGTGGCAGGGGATGAATTTAAGAACCTGTTAGCATGCTAATAAACTGCAGTGAAGACTATGGTAGTTGCTTGCAGGAAAAAGTATGCTACCCTGTTTTTGTTACTTTCTGATTGTTGCCCTGTGATGCGGTTTTATTGGTCTTTGTCCTGTATTTTGGTCTGATGTGTCACCCGTATGAAAACACTGACCATCCCACATTGAAAGACCATTAACAAACTCTTTAAATAAACACTCACCGCAATGCACGCACCCTTTTTGGGAAGGAATCATCATATGTGCTATTTTTCGCCAGCAGAACTTCCATTATCTTTAAACAAAACAAGAAGTGTTGGAATGTGGGTGAGAATGTTATAATATTGTATAGTGTCATGCATCAGAAATAAAATGCACAGTCAGAAGCTTGGGAGAAAGAAGTAAAGTAAGAAGTACTGTTTGTGTACACAACTTTTAAAAATTCCAAAAGACAACAGCTAGCTAATTATTAATACTGAATTATAAACATTGTATTAAAATCATAATTTTAAGCAGTGTAAAAATCCACAAAATATAAAAGGCCTTTATAAAAATTAAGTAAATACAAACATTAATTATAATAGATTATATTTAATCATATATTAATATTTAAAAAGATATGTATTTAAACAGGATCATTTTATACTGTGTCTGTGAGTTTTTGTTTTCCTTAATTTATTGATACTTAAAGACTTTATTTTTAAATAGACAGTGATTAAACGGTCTTCAGTTATGTACTTCGAAAAATCACCTTTCCAAAATGCAAAAGGAACTTGTTTCATAAAATGACACTTTAGCTGCATACGCACCCTCTGCTGTCATGTGGATAGAGTTTCATGTACATTCTAAACTGAAATTACTCCTTAGGGTTCTTTGTTGAAAAATTGGAGTTCAGAGATTGATGACTGTCATTGTCCTACTTATTGTGAGATGTAAATTTTTTTCATCTGTTTGTGAAACAGGAAGAACAAAAAACTATTATGTCTCATAATAGCACTAGGCTAACTTCTCCCATTGTTCTAGAGACAAAATAAACATTGCCCTAAAGCCAAAGGATAATATACAATAGCCTAATTTTATATTCAACGCAGACGAGCCGAGTTTGAGTCATGTCTTGAGTTCGGGATACCTCAAGGCTCTGTATTCGGTCCATCAAAGTTTGATGTAAATTAAATGAAAAGTCTTTATTTTTGCAAGCTAAACCATAACTTTTATGCTGACCTCTTCTATGCCTGTGTTTTCTCTTAAAATGTGGTCAGTCACAGGGTTTCAATGTTTCTAATGTTCAAAAGTCCAGTTCCTGCTTCACCAGTTTTTGTTGGATGGGTTCATAAAGGGTCATGCTTTCGCTCACACATACATATGTTTGGACAGACCCATAATTATGGCTAGTTTTATATTGTACACATGCTTGCAGACATAAGCACAGTCTGTAATCAGACTGGCCTTGGTTGACTTGGATGTAGTGTCACACAAGGGCGGAGGGAGGCCAGGGAAGGGTGTGGTGACCTGTGCTGTGTGTGTGTGAATCATAAATGCAAGTGAAAATGTGACGTGTTACAGGTAAAAAAGAAGGGACTTGTCCTGACCTGAATGTCGCAGGAGTGTCTTTTTCTTAATCCTTTCTTTTTGCTCACCATTGTACTAAACTGTCACTGCGGTCTTTAACCACACCGCGGTCTCTCTAACCCACAGGAAGTCAAGTTGTCTTTCCTGTTTCCTTCTTTTTTGTTTCTTACCTGACACCCGTCTCTCCATTTCTCCTTGTTCTCCCAAAGCTGCAACTTCAGCCTAAAGTCAAAATGACAATCATTTCTTATTATCATCAATGTTGAAAACAGTTGTGCTGCTTAAAATTTCTGTGGAAGCCGTCATTGACCTTTTTCGGGATTCTTTTGTAAATAGAAAGTTTAAAAGAATAACATTTATTTGAAATACATTTTCCTGACACCTAAACTTTTGAATTGTAGTTTATATTATTACATTTATAAAGATTACACATATAGGAGATGTTCACACACATACACACAAAACGATAAATGTTACATTACAGTGTTTTATCTAGTGTGTCCATCTGGTGGCTCTTTTTTATGGCAAGACTTCACAAACCTCGCAGCTGGGTTTCATGCTTTCATTTCCTCAACCTCCCTCTGACTCTGTTTCTTTGATGAAGTGGCAAGTTCTCCTGTTACAAACGTGACATCAAGGAGTAATAGGAGACTTTGGAGTGCCGTTGTCGGTGGTCTAGAATTTGAGCTTGACCCAAACAAAGTTATTGTAGAATGTACAGCACTGTCTTTGACAAGATTCTGTTGAGCTCATAGATGCCTGGAATTTTCAGAATTTTACACGAATTCTAGAATTTGTTGTTCTTTGATGTCTGTAAGTAACTGTGGATTCCTAGAATGGTTCAACAAAAAATGAACTTTTTATAATTATTTACTCATCCAAGCCAAACCCGCCACTTTTCTTAGTTTCAAGGAACACACAAAAAAAAGATATTTTGAGGATCATGTAAGCTTCCATCTAGTAAAAGTGTATTGTGACTTTCAAGGGACTTTCAAGCTCCAATATGGACAAAAAGCACCATAAACCTGTAAAAATATTCTATCACATGTGCTCTGTATTTCAGTTATTCTGAAGCCATATGCTTATATTCAAATTCAGTTATAAAATATGATAATCAAGGATGTGACAAATTAAAAATTTTAAAAAAGTGTTTAAAAATGTCTGTGAATGTGTGAATTTGCTTTTATAGTTTCAGTTTTAGTAGTTTTATGTTCGTTTGGCATTTTTATTATTATTATCATTTCTGTTCAGCTTTTTTTATTTTATTTTTTATAATTTTAGTACTTGAACTGAAACTTATTTTCAGGTGGCTGACAAGGCAACATTTCTCATTTTCTTTTATGTTTTGTAAGTGTGACATCCTAATATTCATATTTAATTTTTTCAGCTTTATTTCAGCTATATTTTAATTTAAGAATATAAATGTTTAGGTAGTTTTAGCAAATGTAGTAACAAACTTATTTTAGTTCAGATGTTTGCCAAAGCAACATTTCTCATTTTTCTTTAAATAGTTGTGTTACATGTAATGTTTATATTATTTCAGCTTTATTTCAATTAACAATGTTTTTTAAATAGTTTTAGTACATTTATTATGTAAATAAAATTCTAATTTTCTTTTTAGTTTTGTAAATGTAAGTTTTACATCTAATAATTTATCTCAGATAATCTTATTTTATTGCAGAACATGATTTTTAATAGTTTTAGCTGTAGTTGTCTATAACAACATTGGTGTGATTTGAATTTTTTTTGTTAAACCGTTACTTTAAACAATTTCTTCTGACAGTTTTTAAGACCTTAAGAAGTGTTAAGTAGTAAATAAAGGATGAAGAGCGTGATTTCTCTCTCACTCACTCACTCACTCACTCACACACACACACACACACACACACACCCCCTAGTGTGTGTGAAGCTCCCTACCATCTTTGCTCTTACCGCTTTCCACAAGAATAGTTTCATTGTTCTAAAGTGTGTGTGATTCACTCCTGAACTTTACCTCCTGCATCGCTCTAGTGCACTTTGATGTGTTTGCAACAACAAGAAATCGATAAATGCGCATCATATATCCGAACCGGGCCCGCGGCCCTTCATGAACACAGAAAGGCTTTTCGGCGTTCGCTCTCCCCTGGAATGTTCTGCGCCTCTGATCTACAGCCCAGCAAACAAAAGCTGTTCAATAAAGGGCAGGAATGTGTTTGCTTTGGCCGGAGAGTCAGGGGCGGTAAAAGGGGAAGCATTTGGGCACAACACGAGCGGACGGGTGCTGAAAGTGTGAAAAGGGGAAGGTTTTGGGTAGCACACACGTGGACTGATTTTGTGAATTGTCAAAAGTTGAAATGAAATCAAAATGGACAATTTACTTTCTTAAAATTCGTTTCTGGTTTTACTGTCTTGTTCGGCGTCCTGGGGTGTTACAAAGTATTTGTGAAATCTAGCTAACAAAATATATATTGTGTGTTGGAGTGGTCCAGACGCTACAGCATGATTATTCATTTTAATAATGAACAGTTCTTATACTTGCTATTACAATTAGGTAGTTTTATGTTAATATTTTAATTATTTAATTATGTTTCTAATGTAAATTTTGTTATATATTTGTGTATTATATATTGAAAGTATTTTGTGTATAAATAAATAATACTTATTATTATTATTATTATTATTATTATCATCTAATATTTGTTTTGATATTATTTTAATATTTGTGGTTTGTGTATATTTACATTTTAAATAATATATAACAAAAATATTAAAATATCAAAATATTGTAAAAAAATATTTAAAATTTAAATATTACAATTATCAATGATCTATTATCATTTTAATAATTATGGTGTGTGTGTGTGTATATACACACTTTTTTAAATTAAGAAATACTACTATTATTATTATTATTGTTATCTAATATTAAAAAAATCTATTATTTCTAATATTTTTTTTATATTTCACTTGCAAATATGTTGCAATATGTGTGTAAAACGGTTCATGAATGCCATTTTGTGTATGAAAAAGAAAATGTGGTGATTCAAAAACTATACAAATCATTCCCATCTCGGTGAATTGTTCTGACCAAAAAGAAATGATCAGCGTTCCATAATTCATAATCGCACAATTGCATTGAGTTTCAGCCGAGCGTTTGACCGTCACACAGCGGTGTCTGTCACAGTAATGGCGCCCGGTGAAGCCACTTCCTGTCACTTAGGTGGACATGAGACAAAAAGGACCAATCAAGCAGAAATTCATAACGTCCCAGTGACAGGAAGTAGATTTGTTTGGTTAGATGCACTCGCAAATGGCCTTGTTACATTCTGTCACAGATCAATGCAAGGGTTCTTAGATAACGCTTTTATTTTAGGAAGTTATTTGCGTTTGAAGGGGCAAAGACAATGAGTCCTGCCAATCAGAAGAGAAAGAACTCCGAACTAATAAAATTAATATAAGAATGTGAACATCATGCTTTGTTCTTACTTATATGAAAAGAGATTATGATTTATATATCTTTTGTTTTTCCAGCCTGCAGTGTTGGATAACCTCTTGACCTCTATGAAGTTTGTCCTCCATGGAATGGGCGTCCTTCGCATCAACCTCGCTAACAGCAAGAATAAGGTTTGAACCAGACTCTTTCCTTTCTGTTGTTGAACAATATATTTATTTATTACCCAGAGTTAGGATTTCTCTAATAAAATAAGCTACTTTTAAATTTGGATATTTATTTATTTATTTTGTAATATACAAAAAAATAATAACAATTATTATTATTTAATTAGTATGTCTTTATGTACACATTTAGATTTTTTTTTTTTTTTTTTATAAAATATATTTTTTGGAATGTATTAATAGAAACTTTGTTGTTTTTATAATCTATTATTATTATTAAAAGTTTGTAGTTAATAATTAAAATTTTTTGTTGTTGATGTCTTCATTGTGTACCCATTTAGGTACAGATTTAAACATGTATTACTAGATCTTGTTACCTAAGGTTAGGATTACTGTACTAAAAAAACCTATTTGTAAATTTATATTTCAATATTAGATACATTTTATATTTTAATTATTTATTTAATTTAAATATAATATATATTATAATATATAAATATATATTTTTCTAATGCATAACAAGTACAATAATTGTGTTGTTGTTGTTGTTATACTAATAATATAAATAATTATATATAATTATTGTCTTTTATTATATACCCTTTTAGATATGATTACATTTGTTATATATATAAAATAATAATATATTTTTGTAATATATAAAACGTAGTGCTGTCAAATGATTAAACGCGATTAATAGCATCCAAAATAAAAGTTTTTGTTTACATAATGTGTGTATGTACTGTTTATTTATTATGTATATATAAATACAAACACATGCATGTATGTATTTAAGAAAAATATGTTATGTTTATATATTAAATATATGTTTATATAATATAATAATATAAATATATAAATGTATATACATGTGAATATTTTCAAAATATATACTGTATGTGTGTGTATTTATACATAATATTTGTGTGTGTGGTGTGTTTATTTATTATGTAAACAAAAACTTTTATTTTGGATGCTATTAATAGTTTGACAGCACCAATAAAAAGTAAAAACTATTATTATTGCATTATGCCTTTATTATGTATCCACAACATCTATATACAGAGCTAAACATGTATAACTAGATCTAGCTACCATAAGTTAGCAAAGATGTCAATGCCTCAATTAAACTTCCTTTCAGTCTTTATGCCTGCTGGAAAGATACTGTCTTGCTGTTTTACAGTTTTCAGTACTTACAGGGTCCACTAGATGGCAGCATGTTTTCAGATCTAGGGATGTGAACGCCAACATTCAGTCCAAACCTATCAGTCACTGAGTCTTGTGCTATCAGAATCCTCCCTCGGTTCCGGCATGTTCCAGACGTGTGTCTCAAACACTCATTATTTTCTTCCAGACACGCCTAACGGCACAATGAGGGTCGTCTGCTTTGATTATTAAATATGACCGTGGTGTAGGGTGGCCTTGATCAGGTCATGTGACGAACGCTGACCTGTAATTAGACGGATCAGGCCAATTGTTCTTTAATAACAGTGCTAGAGATGCATATGTGTTGGGTCACACTAGTTGATCAGATCTTTGTTCTAGTTGTTTAAATGTTATTGTTTTATGCTTATAAACCCTTGCTCCAGTCCCTAACCTTAATTTTCCTTCCTTCATCAACCCCTAACTAGGTATAGATCACAATTGGTTGACTAGTCATCCAAAAACTGACCAATTATTACGGTGGCCCAGTAGTGCACAACACAGCAGAAAAAAGCAGCCACACAACACAACAGAAACAAGGCACAACACAACAACAGAACAAGCCGCAACACAACAAAATTAGTCCTATGCCAAAGTTAGTCATTTTGTGTTGTGGCGATTTCATTGTGTTGTGCACTACTGGGCCACCATAAATTATGTTGTGAATGAGCAAACTAGATTTGATATTTGTAGCGTTAGTGGTTAATTTAGCATACTAATGTTCTGTTAAACTTTAGCAGTTAGATATTTTGCACACTTTAAGTTCTTAAAATTGAGAAACGTTCTTGAAAAACACTTTGGTGGACGTACAAATGATGATTTCTCCATGTTTGTGGTGTTTCTCCAGGTCCACGCTCACTCCGTTCTCTCGTGTGGCCGTTGCTTCGACGAAGACCAGATGTTGTTCCCGTTCATAGGCCACGCCCTCTGCGGTTTGTGGGCGGATCAGGGGGTGCGGTCAGCAGCGGCGCGAGGATACGAGTACGAACTCAATGACTCTGCACTATAGTGAGTAACACTTGAACTCTAATCGCTAATTACTCACCATCGCTAATAAGACGTTAGCGTTAACACAGTTACCACAGTAATACATTAATTGTGAGCAATGTTTTTACGCCAAGAGTTCATGTTATGATATTTAATATCTGATATTGGACTACATTTCCTAGAATATCTTGTTGGAGGTTTGTTGTTCATGTTTTTGGAGTGTTTAGCTACTTAGCTGCACACTTTCTGATAAGTACTCGGTGTTTGGTTGTGATTTATCATTTTATCTTCATGCCCACCTAGAAAGCTAAAAGTAGCTAAAAATAGTCAATGACATTTCCTTTTCTTTGTGTTTTCAAGTAACCTTCGGTTAGCAAGCTAACAGCTTAGCCTGTTTAGACAAACCATTCTAGTTATGCAGGGCTTCTTTAAGATTAGCTAGTCGGCTAGTTGTTCAGGCAGCCCATGGGCTAGTTGATTTTGATTATATATAAATAACAGAACCCTTATCAAAATTAATTATGGTTTTACTGGTTTATAAAACCAAAAAAAACAAAACATGGTTACTATAATTAAACCATGGTAAACTAACCATGGTTTTGCTACACTAACCATAGTTTAACCATGGTATTTGTAGTAAAACTGTGGTTATACATATGGTAACCTATATGCCAAAAAACTAAAATTTTACTATAATAAAACCATGGTTAATTTTCATAAGGGAAACTAGTGTAATTAAATGATAAAACATGTCAATTAAAATCTTTTGAATTACATGCCTTAACGTAAAATTGAAGCTAAAACATAATTTCTGTTAGACTTCGTGGTTTCAGTTAGCCACTGTTTTTTTTCCAGTTAGCTGGAATTTTTTTTCAGTTAGCCTCTTTTTCTTTTTCTTTTTTTTTTGTTCGTTTGAAGTTTTTTCAAGTTTTTTCCCCCTTTTTTTTCCCAGTTAGCCTCCATTAATTTTAGCTTTTTTCAGTTAGTGTTCTCTGTTTTGTTGGTTAAGAAAAGCTCTTTTAACTAGCTTGAACACGTTTTGATCAGAGAGCAAAGAGAATTGGGACCACAACACCGGAATGGGTCTCTGAAATGCTTTGCATCTCATTTGAATCTTATTTAACCACGCTCAAATAGGCCAATCATGATCTGGAAAAGGTCATGAATGTTTTATTCTAATCTAATTGGTCATTTGACACGGGTGCTGACCCCTGAGTCTTTCTCATGTTCAGTAAACATTTCACGTGCAGCGAGGAAATTTACAGACATTTTCAAGTAAAACTGTTCCTCGAAATATTCAGCTTATATTAGTTTTCTTATTCTATTAAAGATCCTTAGCACAGATTACGTCATTCATTTTCAGTTACTGACAAGAATTTATCTCCTGAAGACTTGATCCGGAAGGATTTAAGGTTATTCAATATTTTATTGATTTTCTAGCTCCCTAGCCCAGGTTTTCCCAATGCTTCCTGATGCAGTTTCTGAAACCTCAATGTAGGTTTAATGGAACTAATGTGCGACTGCCACTCTTGAGCCATAATGGCCGCTGATCTGTGACTCAGTCTGACACTCCCACTGTGAATAATGGCTGATTAGTGGGATATTCAAATAGTGAATTGTGTAATTACACATGTGTGCGATGGCAAGCTAAAACACCAGGAGGCTGATTATTTAAATGAAGCAGAAAGGGTCACCCGTGTCACAGACATGTGGTGTGTGCCACAGCGAATGAACCTCAA
Organism: Sinocyclocheilus grahami; assembly: GCF_001515645.1. NCBI lineage: Eukaryota > Metazoa > Chordata > Actinopteri > Cypriniformes > Cyprinidae > Sinocyclocheilus > Sinocyclocheilus grahami. The sequence goes on along the minus strand of NW_015505266.1, from coordinate 1,193,409 downwards.
ACTCCGCAGCGCGGTGTGTGTGTGTGGTAACTCATAAACGGCAATTAGAAAGCAGTCAAACCTCAAAGCCTACAGCCTTTGTCAGTTGATATATATATCCTGCAATGCATGCTGGGACGTCACGTAATGGAGGTTTGACATGATCGCTTGTCTTTTTGATTAGCACGCAGGACACCTAGTGAAGGTTGTAAAGAATGAGGAAATGATGGAGGCGAGCGAGATGTGAGGTGCTGTGTGTGGTTGAAGTTGTCCATACCGAATGTGTTTGACATCAAAACCCACACACACAAAAGCGCATAGCCTCGATTCTACTGAATTCCCACACATATGCACATAAGTATGTCCTTAGCCATTTAGAATTCTGAAAATTCTAAATTATATTATAAAAATAATATTTATAACTAATAATGTGTAATTTATTTATATTAGTAGTAGTAGTAGAAAAGGTATTAATACTTTAAAATAATAATAACTTATCACGTTGCTCTCCTCAACTGCCGCTCCATCTCGGATAAGGGTCCTTATCTAAATGAACTTACTACGGACAACAACTTGGATATGTTATTTCTTACTGAAACCTGGCAAACACTGAATGATTTCGTACATCTTAACCTGCTTAAACTGAACGGATATCAATGCTTGTCTAAACCGCATTTACATGGTAAAGATGGTGATCTCTTTAACTCTTTATCTATCACTCAGCTGGATTTTCACATTCTTAAGTCCTTTGAGTACATGGCTCTGAAAATTTGGCATCATCCGACGCCCGCACTATGTGCATTGTTCAACCCGCAGGATTTTCAATGTGTACCAGTCAACATCTACTAGTATTCTGTGTATCTGGTCAAAAAACAGAACTTTGAATAATCCGACTCGTCTACAGAGCGACCGTCGTTCACCGCGATCGCTTGTTTTCATAAATAGGACAAACTTCAATTACAACACAACTGGAAATAAAGGTGTACTACAAAATCAATTTGCTTTCCTCTACTGCCGCTCCATCTCGGATAAGGGTCCTTATCTAAATGAACTTACTACAGACAACAACTTGGATATGTTATTTCTTACTGAAACCTGGCAAACACTGAATGATTTCGTACATCTTAACCTGCTTAAACCGAACGGATATCAATGCTTGTCTAAACCGCATTTACATGGTAAAGGGGGTGATCTCTTTAACTCTTTATCTATCACTCAGCTGGATTTTCACATTCTTAAGTCCTTTGAGTACATGGCTCTGAAAATTGTGCGAACTATTAACTTTAGCTTGCGCTTACTTGGAGACTTTAACATACATGTTGATACTGTCTGCTCTAACAGCACTCAATTGAAGACTGTCCTGGACTGCTTTAATCTTACCCAGAATGTTAATTTCCCAACTCACTCTCATGGTCATACACTTGACTTAGTTTGTACGTCTGGTTTGAAGTCCATCTTCAGCATCTCTGGCCTGTGTTAACGGGCGTTTACAGACTTCATATTTTCACATAAATGACATTTTGGAAAATGATTGCATTGCAATGCAGTTTGTGCAAGTCCAGAACAGAGACAAGTTGCAATAAGACAAAAAACGACCAGTTGCTGATCGTGTAAGTTCCAGGGGCAACTCCTTAAATTCGTCCATCCTACACACACGTGACTGACCGCTCGCTCGCACCAACAGGAGGAGGAGGGTCGTGTTACTTTCTACACTGCACTCAACCTGAGGGATTCCTACACTTTCAGTCTTTGAGGAGAAAGTCGCATACTGCAGGAACGGTTTAATGGAAAATATTAGTGGTTTTGAAACCGTGACATTTTCAAATCGCGGTATACCTTGAAACCGGTAATCGGCCCATGCCTAATCTCACTGATAGACAATACTACATCACTATGCGTAATTATAAATCTCCCACTACTTTACTCAGTCAGGGTGTTCCCCAGGGCTCTGTTCTTGGACCATTACTATTCATTACTTACATCATGCCTCTTGGACATATTATCCGTCGTCATGGTTTTCATTATCACTGTTATGCTGATGATATTCAGATATACACTGCATGCAGACCAGATTCTATTCACCAGACCACATCACTATCTACCTGTGTTAATGAGCTAAAGGCCTGGCTAAATTCTAATTTTCTCAGTTTGAATTTGAACAAAACCGAAATTTTAATTACTGGCCCCCTTTCACTAACAAAAAATGTAGTAAATGCTCCCAGTTTCAACCTTGACGCTACAACAATTTTTCCATCTGCTACTGTCAGAAATTTAGCCATTACTCTTGATCCTTCACTGACTCTGGATGTTTACATTAGTAAACTATCCAAAGCTGCATTTTTCCAGCTTCGACGTTTAGCCCAACTTCGAACCTATGTTTCTCCAAAAGATGCTGAATCATTAGTGCATGCTTTTTACATCACGCCTCGACTACTGTAATGCTCTTTTTGCCGGATTACCATTGCACTCTATCTCTCGTTTACAATCTATTCAAAATTCTGCTGCAAGAATATTAACTCATACTAAACGATATGCTCATATTACCCCTATCTTATTTAAACTCCATTGGCTCCCTGTATCATCTCGCATTACTTACAAAATTCTTCTTCTTACTTTTAAATCACTCAATGGCCTAGTTCCTCCTTATCTCTCTGATCTACTGTCTCCTTACATTCCGCCTCGATCACTTCGATCTGCAGGATGTGAACTTCTTACTGTACCTAGATTTCGGGCGGCAGGTCATTTTCCGTTACTTTGCACCTAAACTATGGAACTCTATACCACTGGCACTAAGGACAATAACCTCACTCTCTGTATTTAAATAACAACTCAAAACCTACTTGTTTACCCAATACAATCAGTCATAACCTGTTCTTTAGACACTCTCCTCATCCTGTACTAACAGCTATAATTCTCTCTCGAGTATTTTCGTTCTGTGTATTTTTGTTGCATTTACTATTATTTGTTTGTTACTTATTGACACTATCCTTTTTCTGTTGTTACTTATACTATGTTGTGTTTCCGGTACATAATTGTACCATGATATGCAACTCTATCCCCGGACTGGGCAAATGTCTACTGTCCACTTAATTTGATTAATTGATTGTGAAATGACTGTTTATGATTATGTGAATCGACTGTCTATTGTGTTACTGGTTTTGTACAGTGTCCTATTAAGTTAAATTAAACTATTATTATTATTATTATATATTTTAATTAAAGAAGTTTAAAATGACTTTTATAAAAACATTGTAAGCCTAGATAACAAAGCATTATAATAAAATATGATAAAAATTATAATATTTATAACAATACATTTTATTTATTTAAAAATCTATTATTAATATTATTCATTCTAAAATTATATTATTTTTGCTATTATTAGTAATAGTAAACCTCTAATGTATCAATACCAGTTTAAAACATTTAATTATTGTAATTTAAATAAAATAAATATAATATAACATTTTGTTTTTAATTTAAATAATAATCTTACAAATAAAAAAGTTGTTCAACCATGCTTTAAAAATTCTAAATGTTTCTTTCTTTCTTTCTTTTTTTATTTTTTTTACAAAATATTTAATTCTAATTAGTTTCATTAAAAAAAAACACTTAAGGCTACGTAAAGTAAGTGTGTGTGTGTGTGTGTCTGTGTGTAAATTTGATTGACAGGTGCTCCTGTCATTTATCCCTGGGGCCAAGGGGCCCCTCCAAACACTTCAGTCAATAATATGGAGTCAATAACACGCTTGTCACCGGGAGCGACTAAATTATCACCATGGCACTGATTTGAGTTGTGGTTTGAAGACTGTTTAAATCACACACACACACACACACACACACAGGTTTGTTTTTATGGTTTATGGGGACTCTCCATAGGCGTAATGGTTTTTATACTGTACAAATCGTATTTTCTATTGCCCTACACCAACCCTACCCCTAAACCTACCCCTCACAGGAAACTTTCTGCATTTTCAGATTTTCAAAAAAACTAATTCTGAATTATTTATAAGCCTTTTGAATTACGGGGACACTGAAAATGTCCTCATAAATCACCTTCTCGTTGTAGTCATACCGTCATACCAATGTTATTATACAAATTTGTATCCTCATAAACCACACAAACATGCACACACACACACACACACACACACACACACACACACACACACAACACATAATGAAGAATTTATCTTGAAAAAGTACCAAAATTTTATTTATTTTATAATATGCCTGATTTGCATAAAAAGGAGGCTGAAAGAATGACAATGACTTAATTAAATATAGTGTAGTGCTGTTTTGGCATAGAGATTTGCACTAAAATGCCATTCCTGTGTCTGCATTGTACCGTTTCTCTCACTCTCTCCAGATTTAAAAACCTTTCCTCTCAAGCTGTCATGTCACACCTGCAGGACTCCATCACCAGTCCTCCTCTCTCACACACACACACACACACACACACAAAGAAACACACATTCTCTTGTTAAAGGTCAGATTTATCAGAGGGCATTTCCATCGTCTTTGCAGGCCAGGTCGCAGCTCCTCACCTGTTCATATCCTGCCTGCATCTTGTGAAATCTCTTTTCATTTCGCCTTTCATCCATTCTCATTTGCCCTCCCTCGCTATTCTAAATTCTCCACAAAAACCACAACCCTAGAACCCTGACCGGCGTCATTTCACGAAATTCAATTGTGTGGAAAAATAGATCAGAAATGGAGTGAGGAGAAAAGATACTTCAGAGAGAAGGATGTTTGGTGAGAGGTCAAAGTGGTGTCAAATCAATCTGAGAGTTAAAGTATATCTACAAAACTCCAGGAGAGGTTTTTTAAATGCTAAAACTGCTTCAAAATGTCACGCTGATGGAGAAACCAGTTCGAACCAGCTTTGGAAAGGAATAGATAATCTAAAAATGATCCTAAAGATGTTTTTCTTTGGTAGGACGCAAAAGAAGAGATTTTGAATCAAGAGATTTCACACTGCTCTTTTCCATACAGCATAAAGTGAGGTTATTAAGAGATAATTTTGTAGTCTGCCAACCTCAAAGGAAGAGTTCACCCAAAAATTTTAATTTGCTGAGAATTACTCACCCTCAGGTCATCCAAGATGTAGATGAGTTTGTTTCTTCATTGAAAAAGGCTTGGAGAAAATTAGCGTTATATCGCTTACTCACCAATGGATCCTCTGCAGTGAATGGGTGCCGTCAGAATGAGAGTCCAAACAGCTGATAAAAACATCTCAATAATCCACAAGTAATCCACAACACTCCAGTCCATCAATTAACGTCTTGAGAAGTGAAAAGTTCCATGTTTGTAAGAAACAAATATATCATTAATGCATTTCTGGACACAAGTCTCTTCATAATAACGTTTCTTCTAGTGAAAAGCCCATCCTCTGTTGTCCTGTTGTCAAAATCCACCGGCATATTTGTTTAGAATAGTTTTAGACTATTTTCACTTGATCTGTGCATATTTTTCTCCTGATTCAGATGAGACTTTTTTCACTGGAGGAAGCGTTTTTACGGATTATGGACTCATCAGAAGTGACTGTTGTAAAGTTAAAATGTCTTAATGATGGATTTTTTTCTTACAAACATGCACATTTTCGCTTCACAAGACATTAATTGATGGACTGGAGTCATGTGGATTACTTGTGTGATGTTTTATCAGCTGTTTGTACTCTCGTTCTGACGGCACCCATTCACTGCAGAGGATCCATTGGTGAGCAATCGAGGTAATGCTAAATTTCTACAAATCTGTTCTGATGAAGAAACAAACTCATCTACAACTTGGATGGCCTGAGGGTGAGTAAATTTTAAGCAAATTTAAATTTTTGGGTGAACTAATCCTTTAATGATCCGCTTAGACCAGTTAAAAACCATCAGAAACTAATTTAGCCGGGGTTTTTTTCTTGTAGGGACTAAATAAAAAAAAAAAGACTACTTCTGGAGTCTAGAGATGGTTAGCCCTTTAACTTCCGATAAAGTTAGCCCTTGCCTTTCCCTAGAGATCGTTAGAGATTGAGACAGATCCACAGCGACAGGGCCTTTGTGTCCCACTGGGACTTGAAGGCCAGCAGCGAGTGAATGTTGCATCCAGATGCACGTAACGGCATGTCTGTTTTATACACCCAGACGCATTTAAAGAAACACACCTCACACTTGTTCACTCACAGCCTCTGCTCAGGCCCGAGGCGCTCGCTGTCGTGCCGCCCAGGGGGTTTACAAGATCAGACTCGGCTCGAATGCCAAGGAATCGCTTTGGCACTGAGGTTGGAGTGTGATATTGTGTGTTTGTGTGTCCGTTTAGCTGTCATTAAAACCAGAAACACTACACGGAGTGTGTTCTTAATTCCCTATGGTAGTAAAAAACATAGTACTCGACAGTGGTATTGTCATTAACTAAAGCTAAAATTATTATAAAATGTTTTTTTATAAATTGAAATAAAGCCGAAATAAAATATAACAAAAATGAAATGAAAATTAAAAATGTTGCCATCTGCTGTTATGGTGGTGCAACTGCCTGAAGACAACCCTGCTAAGTAAGTCAACAAGCAACTAAACCGATTAATAACACCATTGATTTAACGATATATACGTTTGTCAACTCTGTCAGTTTATGCTAAAGGCTGCTAGCGGCTTTTGTTATAGAGTTGCGAATATGAGAATGCAGCGTGTGGGTTTTAGTACTCACTTATGCAAAATCATTTTCTTAAATTGTCTGCCGTTACACCATGTGTTATTCAGCTAGCTAGCAATAAGATAGTTAACTGACTATTTTGAATGATGAGTGAAACTTTAGTTTACGCTACAAGCTAAAGTAGTTTCCGCAACATTGCTAATGACATGGTGGTGCAAATTTCGCTGAAAATTTACATAAACTGTAGTCAAACTTGTTCGCTTTGAAAATGTAGTTAGCCGCTCTAAAAGCTACTAACAAAAAGTAGCTAACTTAAGCTAAATTTAGTTGAAAACATGAACATGGTTAATAGCTAGCTATAAAAGGGTGGCATTTTAGCTAACTTTAAGTTATTCATCAAGATTCTTCTCAAACCAGTTCGTTAACATGACAATAGCCGTGTTAGGTAAACAACACTGTTGCTACCTATAGGCTAATTGTCCTAAGCTCTTTTTTTCTACAAGCTACTTGCAAAAAGTTCACATAAGCTAAATTTAGTTAAAAACATGAACCTAGTCAATAGCTAAAGGATACAAATTTAGCTAACTTTAACTTTGTTAGCTATAAATCTAATTGCCATTTAAGCTCTTTTCAAAAAGTAGTTAGCCACTCTACAATAGACTAACAAAAAGTAGTTCACTTAAGCTAAATCTAGTTTAAAACATGAACTTAGTCAATAGCTAGCTTTTAACGTTTAACTTTAACTTCCTTAGCAAGATTCTTTTTAAACCACTGCTTTAGCGTGACATTAGCCATGTTAGATAAACTACATTTGAAACTATAACTTTGTTAGCTATAAGCTAATTATTTAAGTTCTTTTCAAAAAGTAGTTAGCAACTCAAGTACAAGATACTACCAAAAAGTAGTTCACGTGAGCTGAATTTAATTGAAAATATGAACTTAGTCAATAGCTGGCTAGCTAAACTTCAGCTTGCTAGCCATAAGCTATTTGTCATTTAAGCGAGTACTCTTTTAAAAAAAAAAAAACTAGTTAGCCACTCTTGCTAGCTATAATCTATCATAATTTAAAGTAGTTCAAAGCACTTTTTGTTTGTACTCTGCTAATAGTTAACGGCATTGAAGCTGCAATGCTAAATACTAAAATGACAGGAACTCTTAGAAGTCAACAATTTATGCTAATGATGCCATAATGCTGCTCCTTGCAGGAGCAGTGCGAATGCAACGTGTACATTTCAGTATGCAACGGTGTGTACGTCAGTCTCTGACATATTAGCATTTAGCACGACCTGGTCTTTGTTCTGTTCGCATGAACAGAATGACAAACTGGTCTTATCAGAGCAGAAAAAGATGCCTCAAACACTCTTAATCAAAATCTATGGCACAGTTGTCTGAGGTTATTGCTTCAAAACTGTGTTTACGTGTGTGTTTGTCTAAGTCTCTCTCCAGGGTGTTTTCGACCTCCTGTGAGGTGTGTGTGTCGCTACGTAGCGTGCACTCCCGGATAATCCCTCTCTTTAGCGCATCTGCATACAGAAATCCCCCCACAGATTTGCTTATACTGTATCATGCTGTGTTTATATTCATGCTGGTAATTAGCATACAGCGTGTGTTTCCCCCGGGCCAGTCTTATCGCTGCCACAGACACTTACTGCAGTCAGAGGTAAAGCTGCTTACCTAGACAATGAGAGAAGGCCCTTAAGGAGAGGGTTTTTCCCCACAGAGACCTGATTATAAGAGGTGAGGAGCCGCGTTTGCTCCCAAGCCACTTTTTTACTGACAGGTTGCTGGAGTTAAAACCTAAAACCTGCTGGTATCAAACTAGGAACTGCTAAGGGGAGGATAATGTCTGCCGTTTAAGGTTTCAATGCTGCAAGAAATAAGTCTGGTGCCGCTAACACAAAACAAACTAGGTTGTGTGAAAGCACAAGATATCGGTACCATACCGATTATCAACCGATATTATAGTGTTTTTTTTGGTTGTGTATGTTTGTTGGATATTTCATTTATTTCTCCTGTTTTTACATGTTGATAACATTTGCTGCCATCTAATGTTCACTTTAATTCTTTAATAAAAGATGCCTAAATACTGTGATGCCTAAATTCACTTGTAGGATTTATTTATTTAGTTATTTAAAAAAAAAAAATTTTTTTTGTTTTAATCATTTATTTTTAATTTATTGAGACAAGCATTGTTATTGCTAAGACTAACGCTAAAACTTTTTAAAATTGGTTGCCAGAAAATAAAATAAAGCTTAAATGTAATCAAATATAAATATTGTATGAAAAACCTAAATTTAGAAATGTTGCTTTCACAACTAACTGAAATGAGCTTAAGTTGAATGAAATACTAAAGTAACTAAAACTGAAAAAAATTTAATATATAAAAAATCTGTTAAATCTATAAAAAAAAATTGACCTGCACGTAGCAAAATTACTATACCATAAACTAAGTTAACAAATTAATATAATTAATATAATTAAAATTAATATATATATATAAAAAAAACAGAAAACATTCAAATAAAAAGAAAATTCACAATATATTAATATAAATAGTATTAAAGTAACACTAATTTTGGTGATACAATAAAGGATTTTTATATCGGCCATGTATTGTTTATCGGCAATGGAGTGACAATAATTATCGGCTTATGAGATTTGTTCGCAGATCTTCTGGCCAAGAACCAGGTTAATTTAGCTGGAAAAGGGATTCCTGATAGAATGTGTCATTACTCTCATTTTTTGTCATAAATTTTGTTGTTACTTTGTCTATGTCTCTCTGTTCCCAGTTTTTTTGAGAACATGGGCAGGATCATCGCCCTTGATTACATGCCGACAGAAACGGACGTTTTAAGAGTCCGACTGAGAACCACAGGAGTGATTGAGACACAGTTCAAAGTCAAGCACCTGGTCTTCAGGTAAACAGTCTCTTTATTGTCAGGTTGTTCTAATTGTTCTTACAAAAACTTGTCTGTGACTGTGAATCATCAAACATAAAAGCTTTTTCTGTTGTTTTCAGTTGAAGTTTGTTTAAAAGTAGCTAAAATAGCAAATGAGAAAAAATTGAGGGGTTTTCCTTCTCGTAGCTTCATGTCTTCATGATATTGACCATGTCCGCATCCTCCATCTCTCACTATCTTATGAAACGTCACCTTGCATGACGTTCTTAAGCATCGCTCCATTCGTCAATATCCCAACTGGCATTATCAGCATTGAGCACACGTTCAGCTTTGATTTGGATGCAAGACTTGTTTTGAATTTGTCTAATGAGTTTTTTTTGTTGTTGTTCGCTATGACGTCTTGTCTCGAGTTCCAACTCAAATATTTCGACAAACAACTTTTAAAGGGATATGCTAATCATTTGTTTAGTTTGAACCAGTGTTATTTTAGTATCATTGATATACTTTCATAGATTTTATTTTTATGTATTCTGTTTTCATTTAAAAAAAAAATTTTTTTGTAATTTTGTTGTTTTTTGTAATATGTAGTAGTTTTGTATTTTAAAATGTCTATATAGTTTTTAATTTTAAATTAAATTATTTTGTATATTTAATTTATATTTAAGTTTTAGTTGTTAAAACTAGTTTTAGTTGTACTTAAACTAAATCTAAATAAAAATTAGGAATGTTGCCTTGTCATCTAGATGAAAACAAAATTTGTTATTTTTTAATTCATGTTTATTTTGTCAAGTATGACTTTTTGTATGGTTTTAGTTTTCGTAAAACGTTGCTTTATGCACAGTTTACTCATAAATCCCCACTGTTTGCTTCAGTCACAATGACTTTTGATCCTCAAAATGTCGGAATGAAAAAGTTTCATGCATGTTCATTGTCCTCTCAAGTTCAATTTTGCGCAAACATTAGACAACCAATAAAACGATTGGAAGGTTTCATGGGAAATGTGAGTAATTTTCTGCTTGGCAGCTTTTACCAGCCATTTGAATGTTAATGGAGACATTTACAGCTATGAGATGCCATAGACTGTTTGATATGGCATGGAAAAGATGAGTGATTTGGCGTTTGGTGGAAAGCAACTGTCTTTGTCTATACTTTTACGTTCGCTTCTTCTTGGGCTCATTCTGCCCTGAGAGTTGGCTAATTTATTGGCTTCAGTTGAGGGCTTCTGCAATAACATTTATATTGCACTATACTTTGCATAATGCTAAATCTAAATTTTCCATGGCTTTCATGACAGTTTTTAATAAAAGTGCTTCTACAACGTCATAAAATCAAAACAAGATGACTTAAAAAATGGTCGTGGGATGTATGTATGTTTAAAACACCCAGTTGAACACCCATCCATTTAGTGGTCTTTACAGTTTAGTCTTCAAAAACATCTTTTTAGTTTTTCCATCTGAGGAGAAATTGTTATTCTGTACTCTTTGTTGGGTTTTTAGGTTAAATTGTCCTATAGAGTATAAATATGAGCAAAAAAATCCCATAAACCCTGAAATCAGAGTGGAAGTAAGAGAATTAAGGGGCTCCGCAATGACTTTGCGTTCATTATTAGCTGTGAACTCTATGAAAGCTGATGTTATGTGGAGTAATTGTTCCTCTTGAACTCTAGAGTGAATTAATTCGGTGTGGAATAACTTACTGTCAATCTTCTGCACGCTCGACTGCATGTCCTTATCGCAGCACTTCACACGCATCCCTCGCCGAAACCTCAAGATCTTTATCATATCACCGGATTCACACGTTCTCACGTTTGATATAAACACCCATAGCTGCATTTCAGTTTCTTTGCCTTACACTCAATAAATCATTTTTTACATCGAAAGTTTATTTATTTTTACATTTGTGTATTTAATTGTTTATGCATATTTATTTTATTTATGCATTTATGGGTTTATTAATGCTTTTATTAATTTTTGTTTGTTTGTTTTATTGCTGCATTCATTTTATTTACTATATCTATAGACAATAAAATGCTGTTTCTTATGGCCGTATGTAAATGTTATAGTACTGTTTTAAATAGTAATTGCAGTATTCATTTTTGCGCCTAATTTTACTAATTCCAAATAACTTGCATTTAACTTATCAACAGTAAAAGAGTAATGTTTATTTAATTTTGTTTATTTATGCATTTTATGCATACTTCATTCATTTTAATGCATTTTATGCCTGTTTATTTATGTATGTTTGCACTTTTATGACTTTTTGTGCATGCGTCATTCATTTTTATTTTATATTTTTTATTGCTAAATTTGTATTCATTTAATTTGCTAGTTATCTAAAAAGACAGAAACATTGTTTATGTCCATATGTAAATATAACACCATAGTCATTTTCATTATTCATTTTTGATAATGGTTTTGCACTTTTTGATAACGGCTTTGCACTTTTTGATAAATCTTCAATCTTTATGCTTTATTCCAAATTTTCCAAATTTTCTTATTTGCAAATAACTTGCATTTAGCTTGTCAACCATAAAAGAGTAATTTATTACATTAAAAAGTATTTTCTTCCAGTGATTATTATATGCAATAATTGTTGCATAGCTAATTTTTAATTGAACATTAATAGGAACAATATGGTTGTTATAGGTTTGTTGGTCAGGAAGTGATGTGACTGTTTTTGTCACACAAGTCTAATAAAATCTTCCAACCAGTCTCAAAAGCTGAAATCTAAATATCAGGTGGCTCTGTCACCCTTGACCTCTGAGCCATAATTAGCAGTGTAATGATCAGTGAAGTGACTTGCGTTTGATCAGTGTGTTTAACACCGCACTATTCTCACCTTGTCTGCTGTGATTGTGTGGCCACATCAGATCATCCCATAATTAAACAAAGCCATTATTAAACCTTTGTGCTGTTGGAAAAGACGTGACAGACAAGAAAGAACATGAAAATACACTGGTTTGATTTTTTTTTTCTTGTTTAAATTTCCTGTTGCAGCAGAATAGCCAATAAAAAACAATATAGAAAGATTTTTATATTCAGAATTTTAGATATATTTCAATTCACTAATTTAAGTAAAATTCATTGCTACATTTATAGATTTGGATTACTTTTAAATCATTTATATTAACAATTATAGTATATTCAGGAGTTATAAATATTCAAATTAATAAACATATTCCTTGATTTTATATAATTATAAAACATTTATATATGAATCTAAACATATGCAAGTAAATTCTAAATATGTATAGTTTTAAATCTGAATATATTTACATTTAAATACTGAATAAATAGTAATAATAATATCAATTTGAATATAGATATTTAAATTATAATGAATTCTGAGTGTGCAGTATACATGTAAATTAAATGTGAGTATGTATAAATTAGTGCTGTCAAACGATTAATCGCGATTAATTGCATTCTAAATAAAAGTTATTTACATAATATATCTGTGTGTACTGTGTATATTTATTATGTATATATAAATACACACACATACGGCATATATTTTGAAAATATATGCATGTCTATCTTTATATTCATATAATTCCTATTATATATAAATATATTTAATATATAAACGTGACATATTTTTCTTAAATATACACATGCATGGGTGTGTATTTGTATATACATATTAAATATACATAGTACATACATACTGTGTAAACAAACTTTTATTTTGGATGCGATTAATTGCGATTAATCGTTTGACAGCAATAGTATAAATATAATACATTTTCTTAATGTGTTCCATATTTTACTAAAATCAGGTATGCTTTGTATTTTTAATTAAAATGGTCACAGATTTTTAAAAAACTGTTAAACATGATATTTTTACCTGCAGTTTGTTGTATACGAAAAATAATGTAGCAGTTAATATCGTAGTGTCAGCATCAGCAATGTTTATGATTCAATTAATTTGTCTGATTTTTATGGGAAACCCTCATGTATTAGTGTTCCATAAGGCATATATAGATTTCTTTTTCCATCATGTTTGAAGTGTGAGTATTGATAGTTTTCATTTCAGACGTGTGGGGGAATCGTTCCCACAAATATAGTGAAGAGACAGCGCGGGATGAAGTGGAAGATGGAAAATAAATGTGTGAGAGAGAGAGACGTTTACTGTTTGTTCATGGCCTTCTCTGTTTAGCAGACAAGAACGCTCTTTGAGAACAAACACTCTCCATTTTCCCGCTCTTTTTAGTAGTGTCTCAAAAACAGACATGAAGAGGAGAAACCTGTAATGAAACGTCATGTTTTGAGATTTTATTTGGTTTTGACGCCTCTTTGCTAACTACTAGCAAACACGCTAACTCTTTTAGTGTCGTGATCTAAAACGCATTGATGGGGAATTTGGCGGAGATTGTTAATTTGAGAAGCTCGTTTGATGACATGAAGAGCCCCTTGGTCTGGTTTTCACATGTACGGATGCGTGTCGCTAGTTAGCCTCACATTAGCATAACAAATGTGACGCTGTTTGTAAAAGTCATGTTCAAAATCCATTGTACTTTTGTAACTTGATGTACAAGGTTAATTGGTTTTGTGTTGACTCTAATGTGTTTTGGGGTCATATTGAGGTGTTTCTTTTCCATTTAGGACATTTTGTGTCTCTCTCTCTGCAGATTGTATGACGTTGGAGGCCAGAGGACGGAGAGGAGGAAGTGGATCAGCTGTTTTGAGGATGTGAGGGCCGTGCTGTTCGTCGTGTCTCTGAGTGGATACGACATGACGCTAGTAGAAGATCCATCTATGGTGAGAAAACACTATAAACAACTAATGTCATTAAATGTGTGGAATTTTTGGATGTTAAAAGTTGCCAGTATTAAAAGATAAATTATGTACCATACAAAATTGGCACCGTAAGAATAGTTTAATCAACAAAAATGAATCTGTTATTTATTAATTTATTTTAAAAAGTTATATTTATCTATTTTTAACTAGCAACATGTAAAGCATCGTTATAAATATATTACATTTACAATTATGCTTTTGGAAGATATTTCATTGTATTATTTTTCATAATTCAGTTAATATAACGTAAATGTAAAATTTAGTAGCGCAAAAATAGGCATCAGTTTTAATGCTGAAATGTCACTTAATTTAAATAATTTACAGTATTTGTTTCAAGTGCTAATGCAATGTTATATATATATACATTAAAAAAATTGAAATAAAATAAGTCATTATTAATGCTTAGTAACGTGTATAGTAACAAATGCTTATTAATGCTTAAGTTACATTTTTTGAATATTTGACATTTCGTTTTCTACTGTAATATTATAAAACTTAAATTTAGTAACACCAAAAATAAGTTTCATTACCACATTTTCCGGAATATAAGTCACTTTTTTTAATGCAGTTACAGTCAAGAGCAGAAACACATTTAACATTAATATTTGTGGCGAACGAGAAAGCCATTGGCATTTATAAAAAATAAATGCAACTAAAATGTATGTTTATTTAATACTTTTTCATTCTTGTTCTATTCTGTTACTATTTTTAAGTATTTGTTGTTGAGTGAGGGGAACTTTTCATTATATCGGTATTTTACATTATTTCTGAATGTAATAATAAAATTTGTGTGTGTACACCAATGCAACTTTTCTCTCTCAACAATGCAATTTTGACCCAGTGTGACTTTTTTTGGAGAAATGTGTTAATGTTGAAAATAACATTTAGTTGTAACATTTGACAGTATTTAATGTATTAATGTAACATTATAAAACTACAATTTAGTAACAACAAACAAAATCATTCTACTTAATATATGTATCTGAATGTTAATACAACACACAGATTGTTCACATGCACTGACCTCAGCTTTTCCGACTCCTGTCTTATATGACATGACAAGAGCAGCATGGGATCTGGTGGGAATGACAGCTCTTGTTTTTCATTTTGTGCTCTCGTTTAGAATCGACTTCAGGAGAGTCTCAAGCTGTTCTCGTCAATCTGCAATAACGTCTTCTTCAGAAGTACTTCTATGGTAAGAAACGACTCAATTAACCGAGAGAGCTCATCCAATCTCATCGTCCCATTAGTTCGAGAGGAGGTCAGTGTCATCAATCAAGAGACGACGCAAAACAGGCAACATATGTGACCAAAAAACATTTCATTTCAGCACACAAGCATAAGTGCCTGTGCAACATATTTTTTATTTTATTTTATTTTATTTAATAGTTAGCGTTTACCGAAAACTGTTAAAATATATGATATAATAAAAATTATATATATATATATATTAGTTTTCAGCCAGTTCTACAACATCAAATGTTATCAGGTGTTTATTTTTGGCTTATTATTTTCTGCTTATATCGACAGGCCTTTTAGCTCCGCTACTAAAGTTTGCGATGATTTTAGCGCCTTAATGTTCTAGTTTATACGCTTCAGATTTCATTTTAAACTTTCACATTTGTCTTTGTAAAAAAAAAAAAATAATAATAATAAACCATAATCTTTCGTGATGATAATCTGCTTCTGAAATGACTTTCTGTTTCTGCTGACATCATCAAGTACTCTCATTTTAAGCCCCTCCCCTCCATCCTCTCATATATATATATATATATATATATATATACAGGCTAGTTGTCACTAGTTTCACTCTAAAATACGCTATGTTACCAAAGTCTTTTTACATTGACGGTAACTTTACGTCACCGGTTTGACCAGTGTCAGTGAGTTCTTCTCAAGTTCTGGACCTTTTTCGTTTTACGACTCGATCGTTTTTGCGATCACCTGATGAAAGAGTCTGTCGCTCGTTTAGCACTCTTTGTGGTTTCATTCGTCTGAACTTCTTCAATGATTTCACAGATTACCGTAGCTTGCTTTGGTAACCTCGCCTCCAGACTTACCATCTTCCCTCGTAATTACAGCCCACGTCGTCAGTTAGCCCAGACTGTGTTATAATTGCCCATGTCGTTTGGTAATTAAGCTAGCAGGCATAATTTAGGTTGTCCCCGTGGGTGATGGTGGTCCGCTTGTTGTCTGTCTATTTATCGTACGCCCCTCCGTAAACCTCTTTCCGTGTAATGAGGTGCGCTAACTGCCCTTGTTAAGATGCATTTTATAGCCACGTTAGTCATACTGTGTTGTTTTGAAACGCTGAGCAAAATCATCACTGGACTAAGTTGTTAATTAAGCCATTATACTGAGCCGAACTCAACATTTTTTTTCTTTTTCTGTCATCTTTTGTGGACACTGAGGAATATAAAAGGAAAAGTGCACCCAAGTTCATCCAAAAATGAACATTTGCTGAAAATGTATTCACCCTCAGGCCATCCAGGATGTAGATGAGTTTGTTTCTTCATCAGATTTGGAGAAATGTAGCATTACATCACTTGCTCACCAATGGATCCTCTACAGTTAATGAGTGCCGTCAGAATGAGAGTTTGGACACATGGCACCCATTCACTGCAGAGGATTAATTGGTGAACAAGTGATATATTTCTCCAAATCTGTTCTGATGAAGAAAAAAACTAATCTGCATCTTGAATGACCTGAGGGTGAATACATTTTTGGTTGAACTATTCCTTTTATAATCTCTTTTTGTCAAGCCGGTCATTATAACCACATACAACTTTCACTTTGAAGACTTTCTATAGCTGTTGTATTGGATTAATCAGTTCTTGTCCTAAATGATTGATTTTACAGAGCGACTGATCGATGGGTTTTGTCCGTCTCAATACAGCGTGGCATGCAAGTGTCTCTTTTTGTTTTGCAGATATTATTCATGAACAAGATTGATCTTTTCCAAGAGAAGATTCTCCACTCCGGGCGTCATCTGCGGCATTACCTTCCCCAGTTCAGAGGTGAGAGACGGATCTGTGATTACACATGAATCATGTATACTTTCTCTGCAGACTCTCGGAAGAAAGTGTATTATTTACTTCCGTTGGCAAGCATTTCTTCTACTGCTCCTAAATAATATTAATTCTGTCTTTATTTGTGTTGTTCACTTTGATTCATTTGTCTTCTTTTTGTAATTGACTAATCAATTCTAGTCCTAAATGGCTGATTTTACAGAGCAATTGATTGATGGGTTTTGCCCGTCTCAATCCAGCGTGGCGTGTAAGTCTCTCTTCTTGTTTTGCAGATATTATTCATGAACAAGATTGATCTTTTCCAAGAGAAGATTCTCCACTCCGGGCGTCATCTGCGGCATTACCTTCCCCAGTTCAGAGGTGAGAGACGGATCTGTGATTACACATGAATCATGTTTACTTTCTCTGCAGACTCTCGGAAGAAAGTGTATTATTTACTTCCGTTGGCAAGCATTTCTTCTACTGCTCCTAAATAATATTAATTCTGTCTTTATTTGTGTTGTTCACTTTGATTCATTTGTCTGCTTTTTTTTCTTTTGTTCTTTCGTTTGTTCTCATGCTTTTAGACATCCATTCATTTTAAACATTTGTTTGGTTCATTAATTCTTTGTCATTTTTGTTCTCTTTTCTGTTCTTTGTTCTTTTTTCATTCATTTGTTCTTTTGCTTTTGTTTGTTAGATTGTTCTTTCTTCCATTCCTTTGTTCTTTTGTTTGAGTTTTTCATTTTCTTTTGTTTGTTCATTTTGTTTTTCCAATTTATTCTTTCATTATTTGTTTGTTCATTCTTTTTAGTCATTTGTTTTTTTCTTTTTCGTTCAGTCTGTCATTTTTGTTCTCTTTTCTGTTCTTTGTTCTTTTTTCATTCATTTGTTCTTTTGCTTTTGTTTGTTAGATTGTTCTTTCTTCCATTCCTTTGTTCTTTTGTTTGAGTTTTTCATTTTCTTTTGTTTGTTCATTTTGTTTTTCCAATTTATTCTTTCATTATTTGTTTGTTCATTCTTTTTAGTCATTTGTCTTTTTCTTTTGAGTTCAGTCTGTCATTTTTGTTCTTGTTTTGTCACTCTTTCTTTTGTTCATTTGTTTATTTATTCTCTTTCATTGTTCATTCTCTGTTCTTTTGTTTGTTGGTTTCAGTTGTTTTCTCCATTTTATTAATTGTTTGTTTATTTGCTTTCATTTGTTGTTTCTTTTATTCCTTTGTTCTAGTGTTGTTTTTTTCATTCTTGATCATTTTTTTCTTTTCCCAGCTTGTTCTTGCTTTTCTTCTATTTATGTGTTTGTTTTTATAATTTTTTATTTTTGTTCTCTGCTTTATTCATTTAGTTTTTCTCTTTTTTTCAATTATTCATTTGTTTTTGTTCTTCGTTTGTTCTGTCCTTTACTCATATTTTGTTTGTTTTTTCACTTCTTTTTTTTTCATTTAAGTCATTTAATTTTTCCATCTATTCTATTTTGTTAGTTCATTTCCGTTTTCCAAAT
This sequence comes from Sinocyclocheilus grahami, assembly GCF_001515645.1. NCBI lineage: Eukaryota > Metazoa > Chordata > Actinopteri > Cypriniformes > Cyprinidae > Sinocyclocheilus > Sinocyclocheilus grahami. The sequence continues at coordinate 1,174,586 of NW_015505266.1, read as the reverse complement.
TATTCATGTTTGTTTTTTTTTTCTTTTGTTCTTTCGTTTGTTCTCATGCTTTTAGACATCCATTCATTTTAAACATTTGTTTGGTTCATTAATTCTTTGTCATTTTTGTTCTCTTTTCTGTTCTTTGTTCTTTTTTCATTCATTTGTTCTTTTGCTTTTGTTTGTTAGATTGTTCTTTCTTCCATTCCTTTGTTCTTTTGAGTTTTTCATTTTCTTTTGTTTGTTCATTTTGTTTTTCCAATTTATTCTTTCATTATTTGTTTGTTCATTCTTTTTAGTCATTTGTTTTTTTCTTTTTAGTTCAGTCTGTCATTTTTGTTCTTGTTTTGTCACTCTTTCTTTTGTTCATTTGTTTATTTATTCTCTTTCATTGTTCATTCTCTGTTCTTTTGTTTGTTGGTTTCAGTTGTTTTCTCCATTTTATTAATTGTTTGTTTATTTGCTTTCATTTGTTGTTTCTTTTATTCCTTTGTTCTAGTGTTGTTTTTTTTCATTCTTGATCATTTTTTTCTTTTCCCAGCTTGTTCTTGCTTTTCTTCTATTTATGTGTTTGTTTTTATAATTTTTTATTTTTGTTCTCTGCTTTATTCATTTAGTTTTTCTCTTTTTTTCAATTATTCATTTGTTTTTGTTCTTCGTTTGTTCTGTCCTTTACTCATATTTTGTTTGTTTTTTCACTTCTTTTTTTTTCATTTAAGTCATTTAATTTTTCCATCTATTCTATTTTGTTAGTTCATTTCCGTTTTCCAAATTATTCATGTTTGTTCATTCTTTGTTGTTGATTTTTTTTCTTTTAGTCACTTGTTTGATTTCCTTCTGTTAGTTCTCCTTTTCTTTTTTTGTTGATTTTTCATTTATTTGCCCATTTTTATTTTGTTCTTTTATTTGTTGTTCATTTGCTTTTTTCATTTTCTGTTCTCTTCTCTCCTGTTTGTTTCATTCATTTATATGCTATTTCATTATTTTGGTTGTTTGTAGTCATAGTCTTTTAGTCTTGTTCGTTCTTTCTTTCTTTCTTTTCTTTCTTTCTTTCTTTTTCTACTGCTTTCAGACATCCTGTAGCACTGTCCTTCCATTAAGACTGAATCCACCGTGTCGGCTTGAGTTTGTAGTTTGGCCGTTTAATCAGCTGGAATGGATCCCGTAGTTTTTACCTCAGGGAGAAAAGGTCAAGACGGAAAAGGCTGGAAATTTCTCGCATGATATTGTCTTCTCTCCCCTCCTCCCGCTCCCTCCCTGACACTTGTATATGACAAAGTTAATCCCCCTTCAGATAGAAGATTACAATAAAACCTTTTCACAACTACATTTCATCTGTTAATTCAGACAGACCCAGAAATGCATGCATCATGCAAATGTCAATTTAGCGTTGGAGCTTTAGAGATTGATCCCATTCATCAATCCTGCCGTTTGGAGCAGATCTCGTCAGATATTCATAGACTCTCACTTCATATTTTTCGCTCTTTTTTTTTTTTTTGTGGGGAACACCTCAATTACTTTCACTTCGCCTGTCTTCTCTCGGATGTACAGGGTTTCCTGGTAATGCATAATTAATCATTGATAAATTCAATGATTGTTTTGTTTTTCAAACCAGTGGTTATTGAACTAAATTCATGTTGATGTATGTTTTGAAACCGTTGATTTATATCTTAAATATTCGATATAGAAAATACTTTTGCATTCATGCAAAGGAAAATATTGATATTTCACCTTCTCTGATGTATATATAATGCATTAATTGTAATGCATTCATAGTGTCTTATGATACAGCCTATAATTATTATTTTTTCATACAAATGCATATTTTTACATAAATCTTTTATATATCCAAATAGTAATATAATTAATATAAATTAATACTTTTATTCAGCATGAACACATTAAATTGATCAAAAGTGACCGTAAAAGAATTTATAATGTTACAGAAGATTTCTATTTCAAACGAATGCTGTTCTTTTGAACTTTTTATTCATCAAAGAATGCTGAGCAAAAATGTATCACAGTTTTCACAAAATATTAAGCAGCAAAAACTGTTTTTAACACTGATAATAATAAGAAATATTTCTTGAGCAGCAAATCAGCATATTAAAATGATATCTGAAGGATCAGGAGACACCGAAGACTGGAGTAATGATGCTGAAAATTCAACTTTGCATCACAGAAATAAATACATTTTAAAATATATTCAAAATAGAAAACAGTTATTTTCAGCTGTGATAATATTTAACTATTTTTACAGTATCAAATAAAGACACTTCTTTCACAAACATCTCACTGTGTTTTTGTTCATAGGAGCTGACTGTGACGTGGATGCTGCCGCCCGGTTCATCGCCTCAATATTTGTGTCTCTCAACACGACGCCCAGCAAACTCATCTACCACCACTTCACCACAGCGACCGACACCTCTAACGTACAGGTAGTTTTCCAGGTCGTCATGGACACCATCATCAAGGAGAACCTGGAGGCCGTGTCTCTGCTCTGAGAACCATTCCTCCTTTAAAAACTCAAGTCAAGGCTGCTTTATTGTCAATTCTTCCACATGTACAGCACATACACACAGAGAATTGAAATTGTGTTACTCTCAGACCCTTGGTGCATACAGATAACACTAACAGTAGAACATAAATACAGATATACAGATTAAATATAAAATATAACTATACAAACATACAAATGAAAAAAAAAAAAAATATATATATATATATAAAGCAGCACATGGCAGATAGAGTGCAAACCAGTGAAGTAGACAACAGTGCAGATATAATGATTTGTAGTGCAAAAGAGCTTATTTAGACTGATTAAAGTGACAGTGTGTGTGTGTATTAGGGAGGGGGAAGTGGGAGAGTCCGTCAGAGGGTGAGCCCTTCACAATGCTGATGGTATTTATTGTATATGATGCTCTGATATTAATCAGAATGCACACTTTTCATGAAGCAATAACTGAATAAATGCCAGTTTATTTTTTTCTTGCTTATGTAAAATATCTAATAAAAATGCAATAATCAACCCATACGAATCACATATTATGCTTTGGAAGTGTATAATATGTATTTAAAGAGTAAATTATGCTGTCCTTTGAGTGGTCGAGTTGCTCGTCCAAGCATCCCCCCCACTTCCAGTGTGTACGTTACCATGGCTAATCATCACTTATAAAATAACCTTTTCCCCTTGTGTAAATCTTTGCCCAACACTGTCCTTTCAGAGATTGAACACCCTGTCAGGGTCCAGTGTGTTGTTTTTGAGTTTTTTTTTGTGGTATGAATCATCTTTTGCTTTTGACTCCTTTGTGATCCAGCACTTTTATAGTTGTTGAGTCTTGGTGATTCAATCTGAAATGGTTTTATTGTACCAAGGTGAGCCAAAAGTGCGCACACACACACACACACACACACACACACACACACATATGAAGCATAATCATACCTGTAGCAAATTTTTTGTAAATCCATTTGAAATAATGTTGCTTTACCCATTTATTCATTTAGTGAGATTTAGTTGATTATAAAATGTATCTTCGCTATTTAAATGCTGTATGTTGCGCCACTTTTCGTGGTAAATTCAAGTTACTCTTTTGTAAATGCAAAAAAACCCACTGTGAATAGAAACATCATTAAAAACTAACATGAATGTTTTTGATATTTTGTTTTGTGCTGGTTTCTCACACAGTGAATGGTATGAAACAAATCACGCCAGCCCAAATGCACAACACAAGCGTACACAGAATGAACGTAATATCTTTCAAGTTTAATAAAATAAAGAAAACATCTTTGAAAGTTTTTGCTCATAACAGTGAACTCTTTTTATGCACATTTAATACATCTGGAAGTAGGTACAGGTGACGGGGGCGGGGGGAGGGGGGCGCAGAGAAGAACAGATCGAACAGAAAATACCTCTCCGTTTTGTTTCTGTGGATTTCCTATTTTTCCTTTTACAAATTTAAAGCAGCGAACTTCACATTGTGTGAACCAGGGGTGCTCGGAACTGCTCTCCAAGATCTATTTTCCTGCAAAACATAGCTAAAACTAAGTGTGTTCACACTAGAAGTGACTTGAATTCGGTTTGACTTCACTTTGCTAGATACTAAACTAAAATCAGTCTCTTTACTGTAGCCTACATTTTATGTCTTGATGACCAAATTTCATTTTAAGAAGAATAAGGGGTTTTTGTGTATCTCAAAACCGTGTCCAACTTATTTTTAATTGATGTAAGAGCGGGCGCGGCCATTATGTAACTTGAATGTGCCAGACTTCCGATTATTTTTAGCGGCTCGTTATGCTGCTTGATATTGCAAACTTGCTCATATTATCATATATCACATTCACAGAACTTTTGCTGCTGCGAAATAAGGTAGATGGATTTATAATATCACTCGAAATTAAAATTATTATTATTGGTACATAACTAAACTTTGCTGGAGAGTATATCTTCAGGAGCAGCGCTGAACATCCTTGGTGAAATCAAGTAAACATTCAATGTCAGCAGCGCGCCTCACTGCCTTGGCTGTAAATACTCCTGAAATGGAAGAGACTTTGGGTCGGGGAGGGAGAGAGACGGGTTCCGCTCAGGGGGAGAAGCAGTCCAGCGAATCGAGTGACAGAAACACGTCTGCTTTGCACCGAAACGTGCTTGAACCGTCCTGAACCAGCTCGCAGCTCTGTAGGTTTGGAGAAATGTCCTTTACGCAGATGGCCTGAGGGGAAAAACGGCACGGTAAACATTAATCGAAGTTATGATTTTGATGCCTGAATTGACGTTTACGTCGTTCTTACTTTTTTTTCCTCCAAAAAAAACAAAAAACATTAGGCGTCAAAGAAAAAGATATTGTCTACATTAAATCTGACTCTCTGTATGTGTGTGTGTGTATATATATATATATATATATATATATGCTATAATAGTTATCAACCAAGTCATTTCATGATTTCAAAGGATGCTGAAAGCAACCAATTTATACATTTTTATAGGTTTTAATGTTTAAACATCCTTTTCATTTTGTAAGACGATTTTAGAATCTGGAAACATGAAAGACATTTAAAAAAAACATTTAGTTTTTGTTTTCTTGCTTTTGTAGGCCGATTGTTAATATATGTTAATGTACGTTCAAACATATATAGAACATTTGAATATACATTCATGTAATTCATATGTTTCTGAATATATGTTCATATTTGAATAGTCATCAAGTATGATTTGTATTGCATTGTAAATTTGTCGTTAGTAATTTATGTAAAAAGTGATGTAAATATAAAGAAAAATCATGTTTTTTAAGTTCACATATATATTTCTAATTGAATACTGAGTAACTTCTGCTCAGTTTTCAATTAAAATGTACAATTTTGAATTTTATAAAACATTTTGAATTTGTTTAAATATTTTTTTATAAACTTTGAAATTAAATAACATTTAAATAAAGTGTATATATAGCCTACGCTTTTCATCAAATATAATAGAATTTACCATGTTTTTAAGAACTGGAGTTTGTCTGCTGCTGAAGTCGGGCATCACGCTGTTGGAGACGCCGGGGGTCTCGCTGCTGTCCAGCGCTGATTCTGTCTCAGATCTGCGCACATACGGCGACCTCCGGATCCCGGACAGCAAACCCGAGGCTCTCCCGACGGAATAGTAGCTCGGCCCGGTGGACTGCTTGTACCAGGCGTCTGTAGGATGGCTGGAGATGAGGATGGAAACAGCCACGAACACCAGCACGGATCTGACGGACCTCTCCATTGCGCACTGGACCCAAACGCGTGTGATGTGGTCTATGATGCCTCGTAGCTTTTGGATTAATGTTCTGCACATCTGGAGTTTATATATACCCCTCGGAGTCGTGATCTCGTTCGTCATTCCCCACTAGATGATTCATATTTCCGGCCAATAGGATTAATTTGCGCGTCTTTGCCCGTTTGGAGACGGCTGGGGAGCCTTTAACGTCAGGTAGATGTGATTTGTGATGGGTTAATATTGTTTCTCTGTCACCGAACCTGTCTATATTGATCAATAAACGTCTTTCTGGCGTCACAGCGCAAATTAGAAAAGAGAAAATCCCGTGCGTAAAGACGCACATACACCTGAACCAAAGTAACAATATCCAAGTATTTTTAAATAATTGCTATAGGAAATCTAAGTCTCATTAATAAGTGATTTAAAATATTGATTTATTGACTTCTCTGTAATTGCACATTTGGATAAACGTCACACGGTTGAACCAGGTTGACAGATTTCTAAATCATTTAAATGAGAGAGCACTTTCAATATAGTAATTCAAACAGCCATAACAAACTTGAGTTTATAACAAAAACAATCAAATGCAAAAATATTTTGAAATCTAGTTTCTTAGGTATCTGAGATGACATTTAAGTAAGCCAAAAAGTAATGTTTATTATTATCACTATTATCATTAAAATATTAGTGTTATTCGACAATGTTATTTGTAATAAAACAATAATGCAAAATGTAAATACAACAATATAATTTTGAAATGACAGCCAAAAAGTAATGCATATAATAATAATAATAATATTTAAAATTATACAAAAATGAAATTTTGATATGTTGTTCCTTAGGTATTTGAGATTACATATATAAAATATATATTAAAATTATAATATGATAAAGTTAATTGATTGACAATCTCTCAGAAATGAAACTAGGAAGGCAGAGGACATGTATATTGTAATGAAAACACAGTGTCAAATCAAATATGATCAAATAAAGAGGTAATATAAAAAAAGAGTGCGATAATGTTGACTTTTGTTATTTTAAATGTTTATTAACATTTTCAATATAAAAATACAAGTATAATCTTACAGTTCTCATATTAAACCATTTAAACCAGGGGTGTCAAACTCAGTTCCTGAAGGGCCGGAGCTCGGCAGAGTTTAGATTCAACCCTAAGTAAACACACCTGATCCAACTAATCAAGTCATTCAGGCTTATTTGAAAACCACATGGTATGAGTGTTGGAGCAGGGTTAGAACAAAACTCTGCAGGGCTCCGGCCCTTCAGGAATTGAGTTTGACACCCCTGATTTAAACAGTGAACCTGAACCATAAAAAGTTTATACAGTTTTCTCTCAGATTTCAGGCACTCATAGTCCATTGTACAGTGGTCGACACTGCGGTTCCAGCTTGGTCTCGAGGACCGCATCCGGCTCACACACCCACGGATCCTCCGTTTGCCACTGCCACTTCAGCAGCTGATCCCCCAGGCTCTTCAGAACCGGGGTGTAGGCCGGATCACCAGCTAGGTTCCGCCTCTCCGTCGGATCTGACTGGATGTCAAACAGCTCCCACCTCTCCCGGTAGTAATACTCCTTTAGAGTCTTAAACCAGCCTGTGGGCTGGCCTGACTGAGTCCGGTTTAACAGATCCTGGAAGGTAGGGGACACGTAGAAGTCCTGGTCTATAGGGAAGGGCATGCGGTAGTGCATGTTGTGCAGGAGGCGGTAGCGGCCCTGGTGGATGGAGCGCATTGGGTAAAACATAGTGACCTCGTGGAGACTCTGGCTGGCATAGACGGTGACCCAGGATGGTTCTGAGATCAGGGCTGGGAGAAGAGACTGACCTGTCAACACAACCGGACGAGCCCCTGAGAGACTGTATGATGGATATGGCAAAGAAAACCAGTCCAGTATGGTGGGAGTGATGTCTGGGAAAAGAGTGAGAGATGCTGTTTTACAGTGTCATACAATTAACGCACAAGTTAATTGTTAAAAATCGAAAATGTTGTTACATTGCCAACAATCTGTGAGTAAATAGAAAGATATGGCCTTAAACACAGAATCAAGTGTGAAAAGGTGCAATAATAAGGGACGCCATTTTTAAATATCGTACGAACAACTTGTGATTCATAAAAGTAGAAAAAGAAAGTTCTTATATTGACGATAATCTGTCAGTAAACAAAAAGATACGGCCTTAAACAGAATCAATTGCGAAAACGTGTAATAGTGAGGGACGCCATTTTTTAATGTTGTACGAATAACTTGCGATGTGTAAAAATATAAAATGTTACACTGGTAATAATTTATGTAAATACAAAAATGTGACCTAAAACAGAATCTAGCATGAAAATGTGCGATAGCCATTTCGTAATATTGTATGAACAACTTGCGATTCAAAGAAAAGGAAATTGTTATATACATATGCTATGCAATTTGTCGTACAGTAGAAATATATCTGTGCTATCATCTAGACTTGAAACACAGAAACGAGTGCAATAAGGTGTAATAGTGAGATGCAGTTTTTTCTAATTTTGTACAAAAAACTTGATATTCATAGAGAAATAAATTGTTGTACACAGACACTATGTTGGTAACAATGTCATTGGCAATAATTTGAGTAAATATAAAAATGTGACCTTAAACATTGAATCTAGCACAAAAATGTGCAATAATGAGGAATGCCATTTCATAATATCGTATGAAGGACTTGCTATTCATAAAAATATTTTTTTTAAATGGTGTTACATTGGCATTAATCTGTCAGTAAATAGAAAGATATGGGCTTAAACACAGAATCAAGTATGAAAATGTGCAATAGTGAGGGATGACATTTTTTTAATACTGTATGAAAAATTTGTGATTTGTACAAATATAAAATGTTACACTGGCAATAATTTATATAAAAATGTGCCTTTAAACAGAATCAATTGCGAAAACGTGTAATAGTGAGGGACGCCATTTTTTAATGTTGTACGAATAACTTGCGATGTGTAAAAATATAAAATGTTACACTGGTAATAATTTATGTAAATACAAAAATGTGACCTAAAACAGAATCTAGCATGAAAATGTGCGATAGCCATTTCGTAATATTGTATGAACAACTTGCGATTCAAAGAAAAGGAAATTGTTATACACATATGCTATGCAATTTGTCGTACAGTAGAAATATATCTGTGCTATCATCTAGACTTGAAACACAGAAACGAGTGCAATAAGGTGTAATAGTGAGATGCAGTTTTTTCTAAATTTGTACAAAAAACTTGATATTTATAGAGAAATAAATTGTTGTACACAGACACAATGTTGGTAACAATGCCATTGGCAATAATTTGAGTAAATATAAAAATGTGACCTTAAACATAGAATCTAGCACAAAAATGTGCAATAATGAGGAATGCCATTTCATAATATCGTATGAAGAACTTGCTATTCATAAAAATATTTTTAAAAAATGGTGTTACATTGGCATTAATCTGTCAGTAAATAGAAAGATATGGGCTTAAACACAGAATCAAGTATGAAAATGTGCAATAGTGAGGGATGACATTTTTGTAATACTGTATGAACAATTTGTGATTTGTACAAATATAAAATGTTACACTGGCAATAATTTATATAAAAATGTGCCTTTAAACAGAATCTAGTGCGAAAAAGTGCAATAACGAGGGATGCCATTTCCTATTATCGTATGAACAACTTGTGATTTGTAAAAACATAAAATGTTACATTGGCAATAATTTGAGTAAATATAAAAATGGGACCTCAAACAAAGAATCTGGTGCAATAATGAGGGATGCCATTTTTTATATTGTATAAACAATTAAAATTTTGCTAAATTGGCAATAATGGAAATGGAAAAATTTGCTATTCATAGAAAAGGAATTCATCATTCACATATGCTATGCTGGTAACAATTTGTCGTACAGTAGAAATAGATCTATTATTTTCTAGACTGGAAAAACAGAAACGAGAGCAAAATGGTGTAATAGTGAGATGTAGTGTTTCTAAATTGTACAAAAAACTTGCTATTCGTAGAAAAAAATAAATAAAATGTCGTGCACATAATAATTTGAGTAAATAAAAAAATGTGACCTTAAAATAAATCTCCAATAATGAGGGATGCCATTTCATAATATCATACGAACAACTTGCGATTCGTAAAGATAGAATAAGATGTTGTTACATTGGCAATAATCTGACAGCAAATAAAAAGTGCGAAAATGTGCAATAATGAGGGACGCCATTTTTTAATGCCGTACGAACTACTTACGATTTGTACAAATCTAATTATCTAGACACAAAACAGAAGCAAGCACAAAAAGGTGCAGCAATAATATGGCGCATTTCATTATCATACAAAAAGACTTTATACAAAAAGAAATTGTTGTACAAAATGTTTTACACTGGCCAAAATTTGTAGCCGGGGAGAAAGTGGTTGACTCGTTTGGTCTAAAATACATAAATTTTGTATTTTAGAGTGATATGAATATTTGGCTATTTGTATAAAAAAAGTGTAGTACAAATAGCTTCCGATACAAATAATTATCATACAGATGTTTTCTTAAATCTGCTATTTAGTAACAGTATTTATTTCAATACTCTGGTCTCAATCACAGAAACAAGTGCATGAGGGTGCAGTGTTTTCTTAAACACAGGCGTAAAGCACCACCTAGTGGTTAAAAGCAGTTATAGCACAACTCAAGCCCATGAGAGACTATGAGCTGTGCACATTAGTTTACTTACACATGTTCCTGATGTCAGTTAATCAAGCTATTGATTGGCTCTTACCCAGCAGACTGACGTAAGCCTGGCTAACCTGCCCCCAACGCTGCCGGTGTTCAGGTGAGGAGACCAGCATGGGTTCCTTCACACCTGAGCTGTACAGGTTTGTGCGACCATTGGGAAACGGAATTCCGTTATCCGAGCTGTAGACCACCAGAGTGTCATTTTCATATCCCGCATCCCGTAGTTCTTGAGTATGAACAACTTGTGATTTGTAAAAACATAAAATGTTACATTGGCAATAATTTGAGTAAATATAAAAATGTGACCTTAAACATAGAATCTAGCACAAAAATGTGCAATAATGAGGAATGCCATTTCATAATATCGTATGAAGGACTTGCTATTCATAAAAATATTTTTTTTAAATGGTGTTACATTGGCATTAATCTGTCAGTAAATAGAAAGATATGGGCTTAAACACAGAATCAAGTATGAAAATGTGCAATAGTGAGGGATGACATTTTTGTAATACTGTATGAACAATTTGTGATTTGTACAAATATAAAATGTTACACTGGCAATAATTTATATAAAAATGTGCCTTTAAACAGAATCTAGTGCGAAAAAGTGCAATAACGAGGGATGCCATTTCCTATTATCGTATGAACAACTTGTGATTTGTAAAAACATAAAATGTTACATTGGCAATAATTTGAGTAAATATAAAAATGGGACCTCAAACAAAGAATCTGGTGCAATAATGAGGGATGCCATTTTTTATATTGTATAAACAATTAAAATTTTGCTAAATTGGCAATAATGGAAATGGAAAAATTTGCTATTCATAGAAAAGGAATTCATCATTCACATATGCTATGCTGGTAACAATTTGTCGTACAGTAGAAATAGATCTATTATTTTCTAGACTGGAAAAACAGAAACGAGAGCAAAATGGTGTAATAGTGAGATGTAGTGTTTCTAAATTGTACAAAAAACTTGCTATTCGTAGAAAAAAATAAATAAAATGTCGTGCACATAATAATTTGAGTAAATAAAAAAATGTGACCTTAAAATAAATCTCCAATAATGAGGGATGCCATTTCATAATATCATACGAACAACTTGCGATTCGTAAAGATAGAATAAGATGTTGTTACATTGGCAATAATCTGACAGCAAATAAAAAGTGCGAAAATGTGCAATAATGAGGGACGCCATTTTTTAATGCCGTACGAACTACTTACGATTTGTACAAATCTAATTATCTAGACACAAAACAGAAGCAAGCACAAAAAGGTGCAGCAATAATATGGCGCATTTCATTATCATACAAAAAGACTTTATACAAAAAGAAATTGTTGTACAAAATGTTTTACACTGGCCAAAATTTGTAGCCGGGGAGAAAGTGGTTGACTCGTTTGGTCTAAAATACATAAATTTTGTATTTTAGAGTGATATGAATATTTGGCTATTTGTATAAAAAAAGTGTAGTACAAATAGCTTCCGATACAAATAATTATCATACAGATGTTTTCTTAAATCTGCTATTTAGTAACAGTATTTATTTCAATACTCTGGTCTCAATCACAGAAAGTGCATGAGGGTGCAGTGTTTTCTTAAACACAGGCGTAAAGCACCACCTAGTGGTTAAAAGCAGTTATAGCACAACTCAAGCCCATGAGAGACTATGAGCTGTGCACATTAGTTTACTTACACATGTTCCTGATGTCAGTTAATCAAGCTATTGATTGGCTCTTACCCAGCAGACTGACGTAAGCCTGGCTAACCTGCCCCCAACGCTGCCGGTGTTCAGGTGAGGAGACCAGCATGGGTTCCTTCACACCTGAGCTGTACAGGTTTGTGCGACCATTGGGAAACGGAATTCCGTTATCCGAGCTGTAGATCACCAGAGTGTCATTTTCATATCCCGCATCCCGTAGTTCTTGAAGAACCAGACCGACACCTTCGAAATCAAGCAGAACATTTGTGAAGATCTATGCAAGCAAATATTTAAATATTACTGTGAATGGTGTAAAATATATAACCTTGGTCCAGCCGGCTGACCGTTGTGTATTGGGCCGCAATATCCGCCCTCGCTGCAGGAGTGTCCGGAATAAAGTACGGTACCTAGTCAAATATGAAGAGACTGATGTTAGGAAATTCAACTAATGACCTTTTAATTTTACTTTATTAGTAAGGCTCACCTTGACCTGGCCTGGAGAGTAATACTTCGGCTCCCAATCCGGAATTCTCCCCATTCCGCTCTCTCCATTCCCAAACTTTTCACAGAACATTCCATACTGCGGCTGGGAATGGCCGCAACGGTGAGGATCATGGAATGCCACGTAGAGAAAGAACGGCCGTTCCTCTTCCATCTCCCTCTCCTCTTTCTGGCTTTGGAAGAACTTCCGGACAAGGAGCTTGATCTTGGTGATATTCCGACCCACCTGAAGAACGGAATTGGTCTCTTCTGTGTAGGCGAAATCAAACGGGTATACAGGGCCTGGACCCACGTGTTTTTTCCCAATGATACCTTTCCCAAAAAAAGCAATCATGAATTCAGTATAACTCCAAATTTTCCAAGTTTTACTAGTTCATGCTTTGAGTGTTCAGTGACAAATCATAAGCTGGTTTTCTCTCAATACTGGATTTCTGCATGTGTCAAAAACTTTTCAAAATTTGTACAAACTTTACATTTCGTAGAAAAATAAATTGACGTAATCATTCACATCTGTCATTTGGTAGAAAGATAGTTGCATTATTATCAGGACTCAAAACATAAACAATCCCAAAAGTCATAATAGTTGGATGCTACATAGTGTATATATATATATATATATATATACACTATGTTGTTATTGAGTCATTCTGTAGAAAGATAGCTGTACTCTCATCTGATCTAAAATAGAAGCACAAAAAAGTGCAGTTTTGAGCCGCTTTTTTCACCATCGTACAAAAACACTTACTAAAAAACAAATTGTTGCGAAAAATGTGTTATACTGATACAAATTTGTATTTCAGGAAAAAGTTCTTCTATCATCTGACCTAAAATACATAAATGAGCCACAAAATGTGTGTGAGGGAGATTTTTGTTTTAGAGTCTTAAAAATAACTGGCTTTTCTTCATACAAATCTACATACAGATATGATACATTGGTACACATCAGTCACTACAGAAAAACAAACAAACAAAAACAACAGTTGTCCTGTCATGTCCCATCATCTGGCCTTGAACACAAAAACAAATGTTAAAGACTTTAGTTTTTTTCAGTGTCATATGAATTATTTGCTACACTACACTGGCACAAATCTGTCATTCAGTAGAGCGTTTTTCTGTTATCTGGCTTCAGACACAGAAACATGTGCATTAACATAAATTAATATTTTAAGCATAGTTTTATTCACAGTTTAATAGATCTTCATCGTACCTGTGTGAATGTTGGCTTGATTCAGAAGAAGAGGAAGACTCTGCACTCCATCAAATGAGTTAAAGTGATGAACTCCCTGATGGAGGCCGTACATCCCATTCTGGTGCTGTTGATCAGAAAGAAAGTTCAAGGCAAGTTTATCCAGTGGTCAAGGCTAAAATGGAGACTTTTACCTTCTGGTTACCTGTGGTAGTCCAGTCAGGATGGTGGAACGACTGGGTGAGCAGCTGCTGACGGAGGTGAAGGCGTTCTTGAAGATCACACTGCGCTCAGAAAGAGCCCGGAGATGAGGGGTCTGGACCACAGTGTTGTTGTAGACATCCGTTTCGAACCCACCATCATCAGCTGTGTTGTACAACAGAACATAGACACAACATTAATACAACATAACAATACAAGCATCAAAACAACATAAATCTAACATAATACAAGCATCAAAACAACATAACAATACAAGCATCAAAACAACATAAATCTAACATAATACAAGCATCAAAACAACATAACAATACAAGCATCAAAACAACATAAATCTAACATAATACAAGCATCAAAACAACATAACAATACAAGCATCAAAACAACATAAATCTAACATAATACAAGCATCAAAACAACATAGCAATACAAGCATCAAAACAACCTTTAATACAACATAACACAAACAAAAAACGACATATATACAAGATAACAACAACACAGACATAACTATAAATTAGTTATTTAACATAGCAATACAAGCATCAAAACAACATAAATCTAACATAATACAAGCATCAAAACAACATAGCAATACAAGCATCAAAACAACATAAATCTAACATAATACAAGCATCAAAACAACATAACAATACAAGCATCAAAACAACCTTTAATACAACATAACACAAACAAAAAACGACATATATACAAGATAACAACAACACAGACATAACTATAAATTAGTTATTTTGTCAAATCAGTATTTACAAAAACCCATGATTGTGTTTTACTACACACCAATGATGAGAAGCACATTTCTTCTTCTGCACTCTCCTATATCACAACAAACCAGAAGACACAACAAAGTCCACGCGAACAGAAACGACATTTTAGAGTCATTTGCCTCCAGAAATGTTACTAGAGCAAATGGAAAAGTCTTCGCTTTGTTTACACTCAGCGAGACACTTCCGCCCTGTGAATCCATCACATGACCGCGATCAGCTGACAGGAAGCCTCAGCCAATCGCGTCGCGCGTCGCGGCTGACGCCACCAAAGGGCTGTTGTTGGTCTTCTGTCAAACAAACCGCGATACACTCTTACAGTCGCTTTGATTGCTCACATGTTTCATTGTATATTTGTGTTTTGATGTAAATAAAAAGATTACTGCAGCGGAATGTTTGAACTCCGGTGAAGCGCGAGGCTCAAAGGCATCTCTGAGGTTTGATCTTTAACTTGATTTCACATTGTGCCTCTTAACATTGATCTTAACTTTCAGTTTGGTTTGTAAATACGATTATCTAACTGATATTATTATTATTATTTAGTATGTTTTTTCAATTTGCATTGCACTGGGTACACGGGTCATGAGATCCTTTTAAAATGTCACATGATTCATGTCAAAACTCTTACCAAATCAGTTTTAACTGTATTTTTTAGGTCCATTGCGATGTTTGATGACTTTTTCTTTCTTTCTTTCGTCCATTTTAGTTATTCTTTAAGTGTGTTTTTCTTTGCATTTTACATTTTGGATCTTGTTACTGTAATGCAAAAAATAAAATCAATAAAATCTTGTTACTTGAATACAAAACATAAATAAAACAGCATGTAATAATGCATTATTGGTAATAGCAATATATTTATGCTAGAATTTGACATTTTATTCAATTTTAAGGGTATTTTTACGGCCATTACGAATTTTTTTTTCTTTGCTTGATAGCTGCACCCTTCTCGTGAACTCTGCCCCATCCTTGTTTGTCCACACCATCTGAGTGGCGTTCAACATCCTGGATGAAGCACTACAGCTCTTTTCATGATCCTTAACTGACGGTGTTTTGGTGGAGCTGAAGGACAGCAGATCTTGGATCTTCTGATGGAGCGGGTGACGGGTATCTGTTGGTATGCCGCCCTGCGCTCTTGTTTTCCAGTACTCACCTGGCTGCCCAGGTATAACCTGACCTGGCTGAAGATGGACCTGATCGCGGGTCTGACGGTGGGTTTGACCGCGGTTCCTCAGGCTCTGGCCTACGCGGAAGTGGCCGGTTTACCTGTGCAGGTAAGAACATTCACGTTCTTCCAGAGACTGAGACCGAGGAGGGTTTTCTTGACACAGTGTTTGTTTATTTGTTTTCCAGTACGGCCTGTATTCTGCGTTCATGGGTGGTTTCATCTATTGTGTATTTGGGACATCTAAAGACATCACGCTGGGCCCGACCGCCATCATGTCCCTGCTGTGTTCGGCGTATATCGGTGGAGATCCTGTGTTTGCGGTGGTGCTCACACTGCTGTGCGGCGTCATCCAGGCAGGAATGGCTCTGATGAGACTGGGTGAGATGGAAAATGGGCTTAAAGGGATAGTTCACCTAAAAATGAAAATTCTGTTGTTAATTACTCACCCTCATTTCGGTCCAAACCTGTAAGACCTTTGTTCATCTTCAGAACACAAATGAAGATATTTTTGATGAAATCCGAGAGCTTTCTGACCCTGCATAGACAGCAACACAACTATCATGTTCAAGGCCTAGAAAGGTTGCAAGGACATCATTAAAATAGTCCATGTGACATCAGTTGCATTGCTGCAGGGTCAGAAAGCGCTCGCATTTCATCAAATATATCTTAATTTGTGTTTTGAAGATGAACTGAAGGTCTTACGGGTTTGGACCGAAATGAGGGTGAGTAATTAATGACAGAATTTTCATTTTTGGAAGAACTATCCCTTTGATGTCATTATTTAGGTCATATTTTTGCCCTATTTTGGTGTGGTTCATACAAAATTGAGGTAGATAGTCATCTTTATAGTCATTATGATAATTTTTGTTTTAAATATTTATATATAGCTTTTAATTTTATTTCAGTTTTAGTATTTTTTTCTAAGTAGTTTTAGTTAACAGTGGCAACACCAATTGTACTGAGCGTAAACTTTTAAACAGATCTTTTTTTGTGGATTATACTATTAAAAACTATTACTTATTAACATTCTAAGTATATTTATACTCCGAAGTTTACATAAACTTTGACTGAAGTGTTGCCGTCAAGAAGAGAAAACTGACTCGGCTGCCTGTAAATCAGGACCGTTTGTGAAAACAGGACGTTTGTGGTTTTTTTCTGTCACATAACTATTAGATTCAATTACTTCCTGTGCAACTTCCTGTACATGACTGTGAAGCCGCACACCAAAATGTAGCAACAGGATTTAAAAATGTGACAACGAGGTTGTGGAAGTGACTGAGTTAGATAAAAATAGCCAAATATTTTCCTGAGAACGAACTTAGCTGTTTTTTTTTTAAATAATCAATAATAATAAACGAATATATAATTAGTACAAAAAAAGCTTAATTGAATATTTGCTAAATTGAATGTTTTCATAAGTATTCATATAACCATTAATATTTAATATATAAAATATGTATAAATAATACTTATTATTAAGTTGAAGCAATTTTTAAATGTTGTAGCTTCATAATAAAATAAACATAGAAACAAATAAATAAACAGAAAAAAAAGATTAATCCAAAAAGTGAATATATTTGTTTTTGAACTGATAATAAAATGTTAAATATTGTTTTTAATATTGTTGTTGTTACAACATTTTGAGCACTTTTTATGATGAAATGTGAATTCATAAATAAATTAAATAATAATCCAATTAATAATCCAAACAAGCTAAATTGAGCATTTGTGTTTTCAGAAATAATAATATATTCAATTTTATACATTTTAATAATAATAATAATAAATATTATTGTTATTATTATTGTTATTATTATATGCACTTTTATGTGTTTTTTATTACATTTATTTTTTAATTAAAAAAATGTATATATAAACACACGCACACACACACACACACACACACATACACATATATATATCTCTGTTTGTTCATTAGGTTTCCTCTTGGACTTCATCTCATATCCAGTAATTAAAGGCTTCACCTGTGCTGCTGCTGTCACCATCGGCTTCGGTCAGGTCAAGGTCAGAGTCTGACGCTAGAACAATCACTTACGCCTCTCGTTTTTCATTTGCATGATTCTTAAATGGCCTTTAAGATCTGTGAAGAGTTGTGTCAATCCGCTTCGTTTGTGCAGAATATTCTGGGTCTGAAGGAGATCCCACAGCAGTTCTTCTTACAGGTTTACTACACCTTCCACAAGATCCCTGAGGCCAGGTGAGCACACACATATATGTCTGACCATTGAACAGCTGCTTCCTGTAGTGTTAAATCGTCTTGTCTAAGTGCGTATCTCAATCATCTGTGTTTTCAGAGCTGGAGATGTGATTCTGGGTCTGTGCTGTCTGTTCTTTCTGGTCATGTTGACGCTGATGAAGAATTCTCTGGGTTCGTCTGAAGACGAGGCTCCTCTCCTCATCTGGTCTGCCCGCAAGCTGGTGTGGAGTTTAGCTACTAGTGAGTGCTCAAAAAACTCTTGTGAATCTGTAATGTAACCGACAGATGTTTATATACAATCTTCTTGTGTCGCAGTCCGGAACGCTCTGGTCGTCATAGCAGCGACAGCTGTTGCGTATTCCGCAGAGGTCGCCGGACACCATATCTTCAGTCTCACCGGGAAAACTGCCAAAGGACTGCCTCCTTTCAAAGCCCCGCCCCTTTCAGAGACTGTAGCCAATGGCACGGTGATTACTTTCAGTGACATCGCGAAGGTGAGTTTTTGATACAAATCTTTCATAGTTTTTGATGTCAAGGACCTCCATCAAAAAGAGTAGCCTCGAAATGCATTATTAATTAATTTATTTATTTTATAATTTTTTTTATAATTTGTCAGTACAGTGAGATAATCATGATTCTTTTTGTTATAATATAAAAAATGCTATAATACAATTATATTTAATTTAAAATTATACTTAAAGGTGCAATAGGAGATCGTGGAAAATGCTAACTTTAGCCTGATAGCACTGAAAGCGAACGTCCCACCCTCCCTGCAATCGCCGTCCAAAGCCACGCCCCCTGAACGCATATACACTCACAGACCAGAGACAACATTACTACAATAGGCTACATCAGGTTCCCAATTCCAGCCCATGTTCTGAAGTGAAGTAAACTTCAACGGATTTCCCCCACTCAGAGAGTAGGGAGCAATGAACACTTTGTAGGGATCATATCGATCGGAACACAGTTCATGCACGTAGCTCTCTTCTAACGAGTTGGCGCGAGGACTGGTTTAACCGCTGGGCTACATAATGTGTCATTCACCGGTGAGAAATCTTTAAAAGTACTACAATACCAGGAAGGAAGATCAGGTTGTTGATGTTTGCCTGCCATCCTCGCTCTGTCTGCACAGCGTGCGTGAACATGCTGATGACGTATCCTGTCTGCTCGAACCCGGTGCGCAGAGGTATGCTAATACATATGTTGACAGGCAGGTAGGAAA
>NW_015505266.1:1108355-1154958 GCF_001515645.1 Sinocyclocheilus grahami | reverse complement strand
TAAAATTAAAATATTAAAGATATTTAAATATTAATTAAATATAAATAAAACCTAAAATAATGTTTGTGTATACTGTATAGAAAATGTATGGAAATAAAATTAAATACATTAAAATAGATAAAATAATAAAAATTAATTGTAAATAGATTAGAATAATCATTATTATTCTATTGTTTGGAAAATAGTACCCAAAAATGTATTCTTCTTTCACTATTAAATGTGAAATTAAGTGTAATTTAAAAAATAAAATTTAGGTAAAATGATCTAAATATAAAGACAGCTATATATTTTCTGTATATATAAACACATTTATATTGTGTAGGAAAAACTTAAATTATAAAAATTATTATATTGTATTATAAAGATAAAATGTTGTTTCTATAAATATAAATGTAAGTTATTTTTAATATTTATGAAAATAATGTATATAATCTTTTTTTTAAGCTGTTCCATCACTGCACTAATGCCAAAAACAATTAAATATATTTTCGAAAATAATTACTTTTTTTCCTTCTATGCACTAATAATGTCAGATGCATAAACCTTTAAAATAAAAAAAAATACTTTAGTTTTTATTTCTTAATGAAACTATGGTCATTATTCTATTAATAGAATAATAAAATATTTAATAATAATATATATGATAAAAATAGTAAATATTTTAAAAGTGCGCCCCTTGTGGTACTTGGACTCCAGAAAATTGAGCTGTCATGTAATACCACATTTCAGAATATTAAACTATAGTATTAGTAAAGTATATGTGACATTTGAGAGATTATAAGTAGCCAATCTAATAGAATAGTGAACATTACTGACCAATCAGGTGTATTTTCTCAGGATTTAGGCGGCGGTCTGGCTGTTATTCCTTTAATGGGCGTCTTAGAGAGCATCGCTATTGCGAAGGCTTTCGGTAAGAGCTTCAAAGTGTCCTTACTTCTGTATATACCAACACAGATGCTGTTTAGACACATTTAACACTTTTTTTTCTCCATGCAGCCAGCAAGAATAACTACCGAATCGATGCTAACCAAGAGCTCTTTGCCATCGGTGAGAGATTCTCTTCCTTCACGATGTTTTATCAGAGCGTAAATCGGTCGTTTCTCATTATAATGTTGTTTTTGCAGGTCTCACGAACATCATGGGCTCGTTTGTGTCGGCGTATCCCGTCACGGGCAGCTTCGGAAGGTCCGTCTGCAAGCTAAACGTGAATGCTAAAGTGTCTGTTGGTTTGCTCTTCGCTAAGTAAGTGTTTTGATGTGGTGTTTTCTGACAGAACCGCTGTGAACTCTCAAACCGGAGTGTGTTCGCCCGCTGGAGGGATTGTCACAGGTGACACACACTCTTTGCGATCAGGTTGACATTTAAAATGTGGACAGCGTCTGAAGGTGTGTGTTTTTGGGCAGGTGTGATAGTGCTGCTGTCGCTGGCGCTCCTCATGCCGCTCTTCTTCTACATCCCTAAAGCGTCACTCGCTGCCGTCATCATCTGCGCCGTCAGTCCCATGATAGACTTCAGAGTGCCAGTCCAGCTCTGGAGAGTCAAGAGTGAGACTTTACAGCACATATTTTGACTATAGAAATATTTTGTATGCTTTCAAATCTCATTGTTTACCTCAGGACTCGATCTGCTGCCATTCTTGGTGACGTTTGTGGTCAGTTTCTGGGAGGTGCAGTATGGCATTGTGGGAGGTGTGGTTGTTTCTGGATTCATGCTGTTGTATATCGTGGCCAGACCCAAAGTGAAAGTGAGTTTTCAAGTTATAAAATAGCTGAATATGATAGATGCGGCCTGTGAGCTGTAAATGAATGGCTTTTATTCTAGAAATCCACTTTATGTTTGAGTTTTAGCATGTGTGCTAGTAGAAATCACTATAAAATTGACAGTTGTACAAAATGTTTTAAAGGTGGGGTAAGTGATTTCTGGTAGCCAATGTTGACATTTGAAATCACCAAAACAAACACGCCCCTACCCCAAAAGGGTCTTGCCCCTATTTTGATAGTGCTGCCCCACACATATGTACACAACCCAGGCAACGATTAGTTCTGTGAAACAAAGCAAAACCAATGTTACACCGTGTCTACACCGGACGCGAGCGGTGCAGCGCGACAAAATACTATAGAACTCATAATCAGTAACGCTGTCTATACCATAGATATATATATATATATATATACATATCTATGGTCTACATCTATCTATCTATCTATCTATCTATCTATATGTTTAAAAGTATAAATATTACATAAAACATTTCTTGTTTTGAAAATATATATATTTTTTAATATAAACATATTATATATTTTGTATAGAAAAAAGATAAATGCACTTAGTTGTTGAATGTATAAATATTATAAAAATATGTAAATATTAAATAGAACTAGTATATACCTATCAGTTAAGTAAAAATATCTATCTAGCTTATATAAATATTTTTTTTAAATAAATATTAAACAAAATATAATATTTTTTTGTATAGAAAGAGTTAAATGCTTTTTAGTTACTGTTTGAAACATTTAAGAGACATTTAACACGATATTGTAATTTGTATCTATAAAACATAAAATATTTAAATCCATAAAATATGAGTGTATATGTGTGTATACACACACACACACACACACACATTTTATAAATAATACATATTAATTAATATGTAAATATTAAATATAAAAATATAAAAATAAAATATTTATATATTTGTATATTCAAAAAGTTCAATGCATTTCAGTTGCTGTAAGTAGAATTAACGTAAGGATTCTTCTAAAATATTATTCTGTTGTTTTGGGGAAAAAATACTTTAAATACTATATACTACTAATATACTAATAGAATACTATAATTTCTTTACCATTAAATATGAAATGAAGTGCGTTGTTTGTAAAATGACCAAGATGCAGCAGTCAGTGAGGTTTGTGTGTGTGTGTGTGTGTTCAGGTGTCTGATCACGGTGTGCTGCTTCTGGAGCCGGACAGTGGGCTGAACTTCCCCGTGACAGAGCATCTCAGCAGGCTCGTGTACAAACATTCTGTGAAACAAAAGACGGCACACACACACACGCACACACACACACACACACGCACGTGCACGCACACACACACGCTCTCACTGAGTGCTCACGGTCTCGTGTCTGTGGTCTGTCAGCGTCTCCTGCACGCTGTCTGGTTCTGGACTGTTCTCACGTCAGCTCTATAGACTTCACTGTCGTCCATGAGCTCACTGAACTGCTCAAACAGATCGAGCTGAGAGGAGTATCGATGATCTTCGCTGGACTGAAGGTAGTGTTTAAAATCAACGACCATTTCTAACATTAAGCTCAGTAATCTTTAATAAAAAAAATTTTAAATTATAATTTACATATTAGAATATAAGTTTATTACTATATTAATGAATTACTTAAATTATATATGTATATAATTGGTAATGTTTCTTTTTTACATTATAAAAAAACATTTATACCGTAAAAGAGGCATTATACTTTTAAAGAGGCATTTCATTGAATATAATGTTATCTGAGGAATTTGAAACACATTTAACATTAATTATTCATTTTATATGTATTTAACATTAAAAATTAAAGTTACCCTAACACTGAATCTAAACATTAAAAATAAAATATTAAAAACATTAAAATCGATAAAATAATCTAAATAAATGTATAAGTAGATTACAACAATTGCGATTGTTCTACTGTTCGAAAAACAAATAAACATAAAAATAACTTAAGAATAGAAATCATATGAAATGCATTTAAAATGATGTGGTATGTATAAAAATAGAAATGTAAAATAGAAAATGATGGTTATTTTAACCCCTTTACAGCTTTTAAACAAGGCATTTAACATTGTTTATATAAACAAAAGAAATATTGTATTTTATAATTAAGAATTTCAGGCATTTGAAAAAAACATTCAATTGTGTATAGAATATAATATAGAACATTATATTGTGTATTTTATTCTTTTAAAAGTTATTATTCTAACTATTATTTTTATATATACAAAAATGTTCAATGTGTTTGTTAATATATACAAAAGGGTTACAAATAGATAAAAAAAAAACATTTATAAATATTGGTTAAATGTAAATCAATCTAAATATTAAAACCAAATGCCACATCCACACAAAAAATGTAAATAGATAAAATCAGCTAAATAAGTTATAAGTAGATTAAAATCATGAATAATCTATTGTTCTGAAAAAATACAATAAATATAAAAAAATATAGTTAAATACAAATTGTACGTAACTAATTAATAAACTAATTGTATTAATTTGAAATACATTTTATTGTATATGTATATAAATATAAATGTAAAGTTTTATAATCTGTTTCTTCTCTCTGTATGTCTCTCAGCCGTCAGTACTGAAGGTGTTGTTGACGGCTGATCTTCCTGGTTTCCGACATACAGACAGAGTAGATGAGGCTCTGCAACTTCTGACAAGTATCAATCACTAGAACAACAATTCTAACAGCCAATCACTGGCAAGAACTGATCACATGGCTTCGAGCCAATCAGCACCTGAATACCTCAAACCCTCTGATGATTGGTCGCCTGAAATATTCTGCGCACACCTTTGACCAATCAACACTCAGGAAGAGACACTTTGATGAAAACGGATGGGGAACAAAGTTACATAAAGTTTGTGTACATGACGACCAAATGATGCTTTTGCACTTAAAACAATTTTTAAGTAATTTGTTTATTTTTTATTAAACTGAATCCCATGTAATTTTATGAACATGCACTTATTCTCAACACTAAAGAATCAAATCTTAAGCATTTTGGGTTAAAAAGCACTAAAAATCAGACTGGTGTCTCAAAACATAACATATATTACATTAATCAAGATCATTCTCTTTCTTTGCAGTTTATTGTAATACTTTTATAAGTTTAGTATGTTTACATTTATTGTTTGTAGATGAAACTGAATCTCCATTAGGACACAGATGTTTGGACTCTTTTGGACTGACAAAGATTAAACAACAGACAAACACTGAAATGTCTCTTTTGACATTAAACTGATATGATCTACAATGACTATGCTTGAAATATTTTCTTGGAGAATTAGACATTTTGTTTGTTGTTTCTTAATTACTACACATAAAATATTAAAATATCTTTTGATACAAAAATCTATATTCACACCATATATATATATATATATATATATATATAATGTGTAATATACATTATTTGTATATTTAAAGTATGTAAATAAATTATGTAAAAAATATATGCAATATTATCTCATAATAATACAACATAAAGATCTATATTATTTATATTATTCAATTCTTCTGATTAAAGGTTATATATATATATACAATTACATAGAATGACTATGTTATTAAATCATTATTTATATATATTAAAATATGTATGTGTAAAAGTTTTTGTGTGCAAAAACAGATAACTGATTTTTTTACATTTTCAAAAATCTGTAATATGTTATCGTGTTTTATTGTGTTAGTTAGCTGTATTTTTTTAGTTATTTTTACTTAATCAAAATAACCCAACTGCAGTTTGATTGAGATTAATTGGAATGCACAATGAAAAAAACATGATTTTTGAAAATTGTTAAAAACAGAGTTATCTGTTTTTGCAAATAAACTTTTCATATAATAAATATATATATATAAAAGTATATAATGTAAAAAATATTATTATTATTAGTATTAAGTATTGTAATGCTTATAAGTATTTGCTCTCTTTCAAATGAATGTCTGAAAATAAAGATGTGTGCTACTTTTAAACAGTAGAGGGCGATTTTAAGCTTCTGTAGTTCTAGTACATTACAGACTTAGTAAAACGCTGCAATTTAGTCTGACTTGTCTTATGCTAAATTTGTGTAGCTATTGACATTGTCAACCAATAATATCCTGACATTACCAGCAAGAAGCGTGCAAAAAATACTTAACCAGTATATCCCAAACAAAGATGTTTCGAATTCTTGGTCTAAAATTGTTCCAAACCACATTTCAGTGCCATTGATTTTAATTTTCAAAAGAGTCCATGTTGATATCAAGTTTAATCAAGCATGTGGTCTGGATGGCTTTGCTATGGATAAAAAGCCACAATTCACTCTGTAACTGTGACATTACTGACACTTTTAATATCCTAAATGACTAACAACCAGGTGAAAGCAATGGCATTTTGTACTTAAGTCTTTCCTTATACAATGTGGTTGGATGTTTGTTCTTCATCATAAAACTGACTCACAGCGGTACACACCTGGTGAAATGTTGATAGACTAAGAACCAACACACACACAGGTTTATAAGATATTACAGTCACACCTTAAACTCTGACCTTGAGCAAACAGTCGTCATACTGTTAAACACACATCTTCAGAGAGTCTAAAGGCATGGTCACATTATCCGTTGCTTGGCGAAATTCCTTTGGCGAAATCTAGTCATTCCAATAGGAATGCGTATGATGGGGACTCTGCCAGCGAATAAAAAATGGAATTGCAACTTTTAATCTCACAATTCTTACTTTTTCTCATAATTTTGAGGGGGGAAAAGTAGAAATTGTAAGATATAAGCTCACAATTCGGTTAAAAAAATAATTGTCAAATGTCAACTCACAATTGCCAGTTTATAACTCACAATTTCAAGATATAAAGTCCAAAATTTTTAGAAGAAAAGACTAAATTTTGATATAGCCTATAGACATGTAGCCCCACCCCTTTTTGTATTCTGGTTGTATTTCCACAGCATAAAGGAAATCTTTCCTTTTTTATGACATCTGCTTCGAACATAATGCTTGAAGTTGAAGTTCAAACACAGATTTCTGACGCAAACAAAACACACAATCTTTACTGGTAAGTTACCAGTAAATTATCATTAAGAGATAATGTGTGAACAGGACCTTTGCAAAAATACCGGTAAGTTCCTTCTGGCAATTTACCGATATGAGAAGTTGAAACATTAGGCCTATCAGTACATTTCTGGTGATGTGTTCTGTGTGAATACTGAACGAGATTACCGATATGAGCACATATCATGTATGAGCACAAGTTCAGAACGCGCTGATGTTAGACGTCTACACTGGGCCAGTCATAACATTCTGACGCAGATTTACTCAGAGCTGTTTATGGACGTTAAAGGGGCCATGTGATTTTGCTAAATAGAACATTATTTTGTGTATTTGGTGTAATGAAATTGTATAATTGAAAATTATTATGCGGTTTAAGGTTACACATACTGTACATTATTGTTTCTCCTCTATGCCCCGCCTTTCTGAAACGCGTTGTTTTTTACAAAGCTCATCGGTCTGAAAAGCGAGGTGTGCTGTGATTGGCCAGCTATCCAGTGTGTTGTGATTGGCCGAATACCTCAAGCGTGTGACCAAAATGTTATGCCCACAAAGGAGCAGCCGGCGGGCTTGCAGCAACCACATGTGACAACCCCGGGCTGGACTCCGCTTCGTCAGTTGATGTATTTCCTCAGTGACCAGCACGGGTCAGCTCTATGCATGACGAAGTGGATATCGTCCTCTTTTGGAAGACCAAACAGAGTAGTTTTGCTTTCACAACGAAACACACAGCGCCTTCACAACATGGCGGCGGCAACAACAATATTACAGCGAGAATAAAAGTTACGCCTTCTTTCTTTGCGTGAACATTTGGGCGGCGTTATACAAATCTTCCCACATCGTGACGTGAGTAGGCTTGGTTGACTCTTAACTTTTATAAAGAATATCTCTTTGGATAAGAGTCTTTAGTCTTTGCAACTTTACAGATCTTCTTTACGCACCAAGAGCTTGTAACACTGCAAAGAGAAAGGAAAAATTGAAATTGCATCATATGACCCCTTTAAAGAAATGTCTAAAGTCCTCTAACACGATTTTTCTGGGCCAAAAGAAGCTGCATAAATGTGAACGTTTGACACAAAAATGAAAACACTGACCAAGTTTATGCCTCCATGTTTACAAACACAACACCGCCGTTTAGAGGTTATTTCCAGTAAATTATGTGACAGAATTGACCATATGCACGATTACTTCCTGGTTTTAGATAAGCCAGGTCAGTCATTTCCGGTCAGCTGTACTGTGCCTTTTTCTGTTTACCGGTAAAGTCGTTCCACTAATTTTACAGCAATTCCCTGTATTTCTGTGTGAAAGGGGCTTATATCTCGCAATAATCTCAGAATTGCAATGCATTTTATTCCGTGATGGAACGGCCAGGGCTTCCATACACCATGCTCATCTGTTCAAATTGGTGACGCAATTCAAATATAGCGGGTCACTCACGCAAATTTGCCGTAAAGACCAACAGAAATCTGCTTGGTTTAGACTTCTGTGTAAGCACTGCTTCGTATAATGGACCTTGTGACCACACCTTAAAATGTTGTAAATAGATTAATCTATAGATTTATTTATTATATTCAGTGGCGTCAAACACCAGCGGCAGCTGCGATTTGACGCCCTGATCATGAGTGCTGTGGGGTCGTTCATTGTATAGGTTCATTTAGGGTGTTACTAGTGGGGTCAGGTCACATGGTGAGTGAGTGTGAACCGACTCAGGTCTTCTTCACACACGGCTCGAGCACGAGGTGACAGCAGCTGTGTTGTGGTTGTGCTCGCCTCCATCGGCCTGCTGTAATTGCTGAGAGTTGAGTCTCACTACACTGGCTCCTGGATAGGTTGCAAATTTGGAGTGCCAAATATAGCACGACTGCGTGCTAAAACTGGAGCTGAACTGTGAACTTATTTCACACTAGACTGAAGGATCACATGAGGTTTCTACTGAGAGAAAGAGGATGAGACCTTGACTTGGAAGTAATAATCTTGTTTACCATTATTTTATGTGTAATTTCGAACTTTTCTAATCTGAAACTTTTTTAGCACCGTTATAAATGACGCCCATAATAATCAATACTTTAACACTTTAATTAGGCTATGTGACCACACCTTAAAATGTTGTAAATAGATTAATCTATAGATTTATTTATTATATTCAGTGGCGTCAAACACCAGCGGCAGCTGCGATTTGACGCCCTGATCATGAGTGCTGTGGGGTCGTTCATTGTATAGGTTCATTTAGGGTGTTAATAGTGGGGTCAGGTCACATGGTGAGTGAGTGTGAACCGACTCAGGTCTTCTTCACACACGGCTCGAGCACGAGGTGACAGCAGCTGTGTTGTGGTTGTGCTCGCCTCCATCGGCCTGCTGTAATTGCTGAGAGTTGAGTCTCACTACACTGGCTCCTCGATAGGTTGCAAATTTGGAGTGCCAAATATAGCACGACTGCGTGCTAAAACTGGAGCTGAACTGTGAACTTATTTCACACTAGACTGAAGGATCACATGAGGTTTCTACTGAGAGAAAGAGGATGAGACGTTGACTTGGAAGTAATAATCTTGTTTACAATTATTTTATGTGTAATTTCGAACTTTTCTAATCTGAAACTTTTTTAGCTTAACTTTTATAAATGGCGCCCATAATAATCAATACTTTAACACTTTAATTAGGCTCATATTGATTTCTATCTATCTATCTATCTATCTATCTATCTATCTATCTATCTATCTATCTATCTATCTATCTATCTATCTATCTATCTATCTATCTATCTATCTATCTGTCTGTCTGTCTGTCTGTCTGTATGTACAGAGTTGGGGAAAGTTACTTTTAAAAGTAATGCATTACAATATTGCGTTACTCCATAAAAAAGTAACTAATTACGTTACTTAATTACTTTTTATGGAAAGTAATGCGTTATGTAACTTTTGCGTTACTTTTTAAATCTGGACAAAAAAGTAACTTGCGTTACTTATTTGAAAAAGTAACTCAGATATTCTCTTGTAAATTAAAGAGTAATGCGTTAAGTTACTAGTTATTTGAAAAAAGTAATCTGATTACGTAACTCGCGTTACTTATCATCATCTAATATAGAAAAGAATCACAGCTTTATTAGTTTTCAATAAACCTACAACTTCTGTATTTCATTTTTCAATTCATTTGATGTAAAGTCAAGCAAGAACAGACATAAAAATATGAAAGAAAGAAAGAAATCATCAATCAACTCAAACACTTTTTATTTATGACACCAAGGTGTTACATTAGGCCTATGAGAGTTTTGTTAGTTTTGAATACGCTTATAGAATTGATGTAGCCTAGTCATTTGTATGAAAAGTCAAGGAAGGACAGAAAGTATAATAAATGCTAATTAAATTAAACAAATGCTAATTCTGTAGTGTAAAAAAAGTGTAATTTTATTTATATCAAAGGTTAAATGTGAGCAAAATTGACATTTCATAGCCTATAACAATGCTTACAAAACAAAAAAGGGCAGATTCAATTACATGTTTTTGTTACATTTACAGTGTTCATTTTTTTCATCACTTTCTCACTGACGCAAAGGCCCCTGCCTCACCTTTAGCGCAACTGTCGTCGCTGTCATGTGACGTCCAGCAGAGGGCGTCGCGTCTCGAGGGCGGGGATTGAACGTCCCCCTCTCTTCCTCTGATTGGCCAGCAGGGGGTCTGACGGAGCGGGGCGGGTCCTTCGCGTGGTATCTCGCCCTCTGATTGGCCAGGCGCGTCTAGAGTGACTGGAGCGCAGCGGCGGAGGCGCAGCGGAGAATCACAGCAGCACAAACCCACTGCGCTCATGGCATCAAGGAGAATGGAGACCAAACCAGTCATTACCTGCCTCAAAACGCTCCTCATCGTCTATTCCTTCGTGTTCTGGGTGAGTGACCCTCATTCATTAGCGTTTTTGAGCGTTTAATGTTTCTGCGGCATGTTATGAAGCATTTAAATGGATTTGTTATCATAATAAGGCGTTTGTTGCAGTATTGCGCCACTGGAAAACAAGTGCATCTCCATCATGGCAGGGCTGGACCATATTCATATTCTGATCAAGAATATGATAAACAATGTGCATTTCAAGGCAAATGATGAAAATGATTAAAAACGCTGTTTTTTGAGACGCAAAATGAGATGTTCATGATGATGTTGGTCATTATTCATAATTCATTTATAGAAATGTTTAAATAAGTACATTTGCAGAACATTATTCCTGATGAATTGAATATGAATGTCCAAAAATGGACACATACACAACATTCTAAATTGTTAATTGAGTATCAATGTTCAAATATGAGCATATCCTGGACATTATTAATTATAATTTTAACATTAATGCCAAAATATAGACATATGCCGAATATGATGGACCATAAATTGAAAGTTCATGTCTAAACATGGACATTTGCTGAGTATGATTGACTGAATCTGAACACACAAGCATTTAAATTATAAATTGAACATTAATGTCCAAATATGGACACTGGACAGCTTCTAGAAATGTAGGTTTATTAGGGTTGCAGTGAGCTTCATCTCTGTCATATGAAGCAAACCTCTGCGTCCTCATCTTTAGTAATGAATGTGATGGTTTCTGTCTGTTGAAAGTCATTTGAATAGTAACGGTTAACTGTGACATGATGGCACCGCCCCGGTACCACTGTAGTATATGTGTGTAAAGACTGATCCAACTGTCATTTGGTTTGATTTTTTTGTTTTAGTATTATAAACATTAATAGTAACACTTGATAATATAACTTTCAGAAATGTGTATAAGAACTATTACCTATTAGGTAACTACTATTCACATTTCTTGAATAGACATTCTTGGTTCTGCTCAAAAACCACCCATTTAGACTGGAAGAGATGGTCTGACTGACATGTGAAGCGTCCAAGCACAGTTTTTAAAAAAGGGTTCCTTGTCAATTAAGGGAGGATTTCTTAATTATGTGATGCAACAATTAAAAACCAGCTTTCAAAGATTTGATGCTACTAACCTTGCAAACTTTGGCAAATCCGATAAACAGACTAAGGCTGGGACTGGATACTTTGATTTATAGGCTATATTTGCATACGTACATTTTTGTATGCATGTTGAATCTGTTCATTGTTACGTAATGTTTGTTGATGACTAGCTAATGCAAGATATTCTAAAGTGTTTTTGCAATAGTTTTGTAGGCAAAGAAAGGCAGTAGCCTGAAGAAGTTATTTGTTAAGAATTAGATAAATATTCCATTTGATCATTAATTATTCAGAAGAAATGGGGAAAAAAGGGCCAAATGTGCCAAGTAATTGAGCACATGTTCTATTTGATGTGATTACTAAGTGATGAATTACTGTACATTTGACACGATTCATTAAAATCATCTGCAAGCCAATTTGACCTCAGATATCAATTTAAAATCTAATGCGATTTTAACTAGAATACAACCAAATATTCAAGAAATGTCGAATGTTTAGGAATTTTTAAAAACCCATAGCGATCTGAATATTTGAGGATTAGCCTATCTGAGGGAATTTTGCAGTGACTGATTATATTGCTTTGATTTTTCTTGATTGAGTCCTTTGCGATATTTTCAGGTTCATAGAAGTGTGCATAGATTGCATTATTTTTTGGGCTTCGAATGACTCTTCGAATGGCGACTCTCATATAGTCAGACAATAATGATGCATAATGGGAAATTCCAGAAACGATCCTTGAAGCGGCTGTCAAAATCGACATATTGCACTCTGTGTGTATCTGATTGTACGTGTTTTGAGCTGAAGACGTGTTTCTTCCCAGGAATCTGGGCTTCAGATCTCATGTAGGGCAACACTAGGGCTGTGCAATATATGAGCATTATCGTATCGCATATCGAATATCGCATTATTTAATGAGTTATCGCATATCACATTTTTCTTCAATATCGCACAGCCCTAGTCAACACCCTGGGTTTGAGTTAGTAGGAAACCGTCTCCATCACATTTCCTTCTGTGCTCACTGGAGCTTCAGTAATGCAGTGTGGCACATTCGCCACCAACCAATGACTGTTTAGCTCTCTGTCCATCTGTAATCCCACTCGGCACAGTGATCCAGTGCCTGACCCAAATCTAGGCCATTTGGACCGTAACGCAGTGCATTTCTACTGTAGACCTCCGAGTAGATGCCGTATTTATTTGACAAAAACAATACATCGACTTCTGCCTCTCATAGCTTCATTTTCATTCAGGTTAAATGTGATCTAGAACATCTAAAATGGTTTAATCAAGAAGCATACTCATAGGAGTGAATTTGCGAAACAATATCACAAGTAGTATTTTAGCGCAAACCCACTTGAATATAATGTGTCATTTACATTGTTGATGTTGAATTCTGCCTCTCGTAGCTTTGTTTTCATTCAATTAAATTAAATATGGTCTAAAATGTAAAACTCATAGGAAAACATTTTAGCACTTTCTCAAGTAGTACTTAAGCGTGAACCATTATAAACAGACATAAACTGAATTGTGAGTCATTCATAAATAAGACTATTTACGAAAGACTGGCAATTCAGTTGATTTCTGAGTTAAATGCTCTGAAATAGCATATTTTTATTGACTATTTGTCGTTTTTCATCATAAATACGCCTCCTTATTTTCTATATAATTGCGCAATTTGGCTAACGCAGTAATTTTTGGTTTAAATGAGACATTTATGTACATTTCCTAGTAATAATGACTAAAATATAGGGATGTAACAATTCACTCAACTCACGATTCGATTCGATTCACAATTCGATTCGATTTATGATTTAAATTTTTTTTTTACAAAATGAGATTTAAGACAAATTATAAATTAAATGTGTCCTTTTATTATTGCTTGGACGAAATGATGCACATTTCTTTGTGAAATTGATATATAACACTATAATAATATACTAATATAGCACTTGCATATTATTGCTCTTTTGTTGGTTTTGATTGTTTCTGTTGTCCTCATTTGTAAGTCGCTTTGGATAAAAGCGTCTGCTAAATGACAAAATTTAAATATAATGTAAATGTATATAACAAAACTAAATTGAAATTTTAAAACAAGCCCCAA
The DNA here is from genome assembly GCF_001515645.1 of Sinocyclocheilus grahami. NCBI lineage: Eukaryota > Metazoa > Chordata > Actinopteri > Cypriniformes > Cyprinidae > Sinocyclocheilus > Sinocyclocheilus grahami. Next base: position 1,141,087 of record NW_015505266.1, on the reverse strand, counting down.
ATCAAATAAATAACAAATAATAATAATAAAATAAATCTCTTCATATAAACAAAATAAGGCTTTGTCTGTGCTCTTTCCATTTAAAATTAGAGGCAACCACTGCATTTTAATCATGATCCAAACAAAGATGCAGCATACATGCAACATTAGCAGTTTTTAATCTAAATTAGATTGTATAATTTCGAAATTTAAAGCAGAAACAGACTGGTTTGAGTTCAGTTTTGTGAAACTATAGATAAAAAAATATCTGCATGAAACAGAAACAGCAGACGAGCTGAATGAGACGCAGATTCACTCTCTGCCAGCAGGTGGCGCTTAAAGCGTTTCCTTGGTTTCCGCTGTGAACAAAGCAGCGCTGCACTTATGAACTTTAATATGTATTATACGCATGATTAAAATAAAAAATACCATCTAAACTTTTCTAAAGACAGCAAGTTCCGTCTGCTAAATGACAAAATTTAAATATAATGTAAATGTATATAACAAAACTAAATTGAAATTTTAAAACAAGCCCCAAATCAAATAAATAACAAATAATAATAATAAAATAAATCTCTTCATATAAACAAAATAAGGCTTTGTCTGTGCTCTTTCCATTTAAAATTAGAGGCAACCACTGCATTTTAATCATGATCCAAACAAAGATGCAGCATACATGCAACATTAGCAGTTTTTAATCTAAATTAGATTGTATAATTTCGAAATTTAAAGCAGAAACAGACTGGTTTGAGTTCAGTTTTGTGAAACTATAGATAAAAAAATATCTGCATGAAACAGAAACAGCAGACGAGCTGAATGAGACGCAGATTCACTCTCTGCCAGCAGGTGGCGCTTAAAGCGTTTCCTTGGTTTCCGCTGTGAACAAAGCAGCGCTGCACTTATGAACTTTAATATGTATTATACGCATGATTAAAATAAAAAATACCATCTAAACTTTTCTAAAGACAGCAAGTTCCCCTCAGACATACATTCATATAAACTCCTGCCCCTAATTGAATCGCGATTGTTTAGCATCTCAATCGATTTGAATCGTCACATATTTTAATCGATTTTCAACCGGCTCGTGGTTAATCATTACATCCCTACTAAAATATGATCTAAAATATCTATTATGACTAAAGTTTGAACTGTCTGAACAGTTTAATCAAGAATCAAGCTCTATTTATTTAGCATTTAGCATTTTCACAAGTAGTAGCTATTTCTGCACAAACCCTTGTCTAGGGCTGCACGATTAATCAAATGCGATTGTCATGCACATTTTGTTAAAAAAGCTGGTTCTGTAATCAGCAGGAAATCATCATCACATGCTTTCAGATGGAGCAGAATTTACTACACATAGCCATAGTTCACTGACAAGTTACGCAAAAAAATCGCAGACGATTTTATTGCGCGATTCTGAAATCGTTCACGATAATGACAGCTGTTTGCATAGCTTCTCAGTGAACTACGGCTCTGTGAAGTAAATGCTGCTCCATCTGAAAGCATGTGAAAATACCACATTTAATAACATATTTTTACTCCAAACTCACTTCATAACGTCAGTCGAGTGTTTGAAATAAATCCTTCTGTGAGATGATGTGGCTTCTTACACAGAATAAGACGCAACATATTTCATATTATTTAAGCAGTGATAAAGGCATTGCATTATAAATATACTTTATTTTAATGAAATAATAAGAACTAAGATAAACCGTATATTGCCATAGTGGTGTGTTTATTAGTCACGTTGAATCAACGAAAGCAGTTGAATCTTCTGTTTATTCAGCTGCAGCGCTAGGCATTTTCTGGGTTTCTTCTGCGAGGCATATTTGGAGTTTCAGCGCGAGAGCACCCTCTGGCCTTTGGATGGAGATTTACTGCTGATCACAGAACCGTGCTTCACTGAAAGATACGCATGACAATCGCAGCTTCTGTCTAATTGCGATCTTGATTCCATTTCGATTTATCGTGCAGCCCTACCCTTGTCTCTTATTTACAAACAACTCACAAATGAGTTTACCTCCGAATTGAATGCAGTAAAATAACATTATTACGAAGTAATTGTAATTTTTTTCAGCATGAAAATGCCTCCTTATTTTCACGCTATATAATTGCATGATTTAGGCAATATATTTTTGCCACTTTTCAAAGAGGCGATCGAGGTGCAATCAAACTTGAAAGCAAATTCTTTAAACAATTTAGCAATTTCGCAAGTAGACTTTCAGCACAAACCCTTGTGTCTTATTTACAAATGACTAACAATTGAGTTTATCTCTTCTGTAAATGTGCTGAAATAGTATATTTTTAGCACTAATAGGCTTCCTTATTTTAACGCTATATAATTGCGCAATTTGGGTAAAAAAATTTTTTTCCTAATAATTATGGCAGCAGTAATTCATCAAATTAGTTATCTGGAATATATATGAAACATATCCAGATACATGTGCATTTAAGTGCACTTTGATTATTAAAACAGACGAATCAGTATCGTTTGGTTAGATGTATGGCTGGTTGATTGATTCACTTGTGTTTTTTTGTAATTTTTTTGTGTTTGTTGTACTTTTATCCAAAGCAACTTGTAACTGAGGTAGATTTCATAATCATTTTGTATTCATTCTTTCAAATAATGTTAAAATGGAATAATTATGCCGTTTAAAATAAAATTTGAAGGTTTCAAATTTGCAGTTAGCATCACTAAACTGAATTGTGCACTTGCAGAACAGCTAAACACAAATGAGCTTTGAAACTCACATTGTGTTGAAACAGCGAGCGAGGGCGTAATTGAAGCGAGATGTGAAGATAGAGGCAGAAATTAGATAGAGTGCATGTGAGTGACAAATGAAAATGGAGTTGGTGTTGTTTCTCCATCCTCCCATCAGCTGTTCTGGACCTGTTGGGTTCATTCTGTTCGTCTTAACGCAGACAGACGGAGCGCCGTGTGTCCTGCTGTCGACCCTCACAAACACGTTCACACTCTCTGTTCCCCCAGAGGCAGATGGGAACAGACCAACAGGGCTGAAAAAAGACAGGCCGAACATGAGGCAGATGAGACCGGTGCCTGTTGCTTTGAACGAAGTAACTAGTGCATTTCACACCCAGCCAGTTTAGATTGTATTTCACATGTTAACATGCTGCTATTTGTGGAGAAGAACTAACACCTTGAGTTAACCAGACACGAAGCAACACGTTTCCAGCGTTTCCAACACTGTTCTCACTGGAAGGAAAAATGCTTTAAAGTAACACAGCTAATCATAACATGTTTGATGGTAATGTTACGTTCACGTCATGTTGGAATTAACCTAATTGCTAGTTTCCAACTAGTAAAAAACAATTAGGCTATGGCAAACTCATGATTACAAGTTGGAAAGTTGTTGGGCTTCAGCTTCACAAGTTAAAGGTAGTTATTTGGCTAATTCTACATATTCTGTTTGATATGTTGTTTTTTACAGGCAATGTTATGTGGTGTGTTTTCTTAGTGTATTTATTATGTGAAGTTGGAATTTGGACCAAAGTGATTTTTATTGTGGGCAGTAAAAATTGAAAACAAACGGCACAAATTTGTGTCACTTGTCGCTCTTAACTGTATTTATGTAGATTTATAGCAAATTAAAACTATTTACAGCTCATTTTATTGCTACTTTGTGGTGTAAAAATAAAGGTTCAAAAACGTTTTTTCACAGTGATGCCATAAAATAACCATTCTTTGGTTCTCAAAAGAACCTTTCAGTGAACAGTTCTTAAAAGAACCATTTATTTTCTAAATGTGAAGAACCTTTTAATAATCGAAAGAATGTTTTTTCACTATAAAGAACTTTAATGTTAAAAAAGGTTCCGTGGATGTTAAAGGTTTTTAATGAAATCATCGATACCATTGAATAACCCTTATTTTTATGAGTACATGAAGAAACTAACATCCATAGAAGCTTTCCAAAGAACAAAAAAGTTCTTTATAGTGGAAAAACATTCTTCAGATTATGTTCTTCACACCCCTCTTTTAAAACCCTATTTATAGTTAATATATAGACTAGGGCTGCAAAACGATTAGTCTCAAATAAATAAAAGTTTATGTTTAGGCCTCCATACTATATGTGTGTGTACTGTGTATATTATGTATATATGAATACACACACATACATGTATTAAGGAAAAATATGTTAGATTTATATGCAAATGTATTTATATTTATATATAATATAAATTAAATACAAGTGTTTATATACAAATACATATATATATATATTTTAAATATATACATATGTGTGTGTATTTATACATAATAAATGTAAACATAAACTTTTATTTTGAATCGACTAATCGCGACTAATCTTTTTGCAGCCCTAATATAGACATATAGAAATTATGCTTATATGCATATAAACCAACACCCATTGAGAAAAGTTCATCTTTAGTTGTATTTAGATCTAGTTTTCATTTCCTGTATTTTTTTTTTACGTTTTGTGGCCTCCATTCCTTAATAGGGTAAAATTGGGTTCAACTATCTTGTCACCCTTAAGTTAGATGTGTTTACATTGTCAGAAAGGAAATTATACTGCTGATATGGAATACAAGTAATTAAAGGGTGCTACTGGACCTATTTGGCCAACAAGTAATAAATGGTGCCATTTGGAGATTCTTGGGTCGCCCTTCTCTTGACTTATTTTGCTCTTAGCCAGTGTTATTAGCACTGGCAGTCCTGTTCATTACAAGCAGACAATTAAGGGCTCATCTGGTCCGGTTTTCCCAGTAGCCTTTGGTGTTATTATGGAAATGAGAGTGTCGAGCACCACAGTGCTGCTAAGTGATTGTGCTATAGCAGCACGTAGCACAGGTTTTGTTTTTTGTACAGAAATAAGTTTTAACTTTCAAATTATTCACTTTATATTAGCTGCTGTGTTGCATAACTAAGCATGCTAGGAACACCTGAGTTGCAGATTAGCGGTTAGCAAGCATGTTGTCACACTAAGCCAATGAGAAGCAAATGTAAGTCTATTATTTCCTCATCCTGGATTTAAAATTGTGAGCAGTGCTAGCCTGTAAAAAAAAAATGCTAGTGTGTTATTGTCAGGATCATGGACCTGTTTTGTCGTGTTTTGCCCCTGTTTTCCTTTGTTTGGTTATGTTCCTGTCCTCGTTTTAAGATTCTTGCGTGTGCTTTGTTCTGACATGGCGATTAGCAGCTTTACGCTCATGGGGAAAGGTATGCTAAGTGATTGTGCTATAGCAGCACGTAGCACAGGTTTTGTTTTTTGTACAGAAATAAGTTTTAACTTTCAAATTATTCACTTTATATTAGCTGCTGTGTTGCATAACTAAGCATGCTAGGAACACCTGAGTTGCAGATTAGCGGTTAGCAAGCATGTTGTCACACTAAGCCAATGAGAAGCAAATGTAAGTCTATTATTTCCTCATCCTGGATTTAAAATTGTGAGCAGTGCTAGCCTGTAAAAAAAAAATGCTAGTGTGTTATTGTCAGGATCATGGACCTGTCTTGTCGTGTTTTGCCCCTGTTTTCCTTTGTTTGGTTATGTTCCTGTCCTCGTTTAGTCTGATTGTCATATGTGATTCACCTGTGTCTCGTTAATTACCTCGTTTGTGTTATGTATTTAAAGTATAGTCTGCCCCTTGTTTCCTTGTCGGATCTTAAACATCATTGTGCTACGTGTGTCTCCTGGCTACCCTGTTTCCTCCTGTGGATAATTAAAGACTGTTCTGTGTGAAATCCCTCGTTTCCTCGCTCCTTACAGTAGGCAAACCTGACAGTTATGGATGCCTCTTAGAGCATTATGCTAGTGCTATGATCCACTAAATGGTTTTCAGTACATTGCTAAGCAGGTGCTAGAGTGTTTTTGATAGTTCCTGAGTGGTTGCTTACCGATCAAAGACAGAAAGAGACCAGCTAATTCAGTTGTTTTTGTTTCAAGTGTAAACTGAACGCTTTTGCTAATACAGATTTTTCTTGTGAAAATTAAGTTCACTTTAGCATACTTTTTAATAGTGGTCGACCAATATACCGGCAGATATTTGGCATTTTTCAAATATCGGCATCGGCCGATAAGTTTTTCTGTTCGGCCGATGTGTTCAAGGCGGGACTTTTATTTTGACTGCGCTGAGAACGGCAGCGCCTGAGTGCACACCGCTCACATTCTCCCTCTTGTTCGCTGTCGTCGTTCAGTTCTGTCTAATATGAATAGAAGTCTATCTAATAATCAGATAGAACTGTTAAACAAAGGAATTAAAATGTACACAAAGTATTGTAACGATTGCTTTAATATTATTAGTAATAGAAAGGCAAACATTATAATACTTTCTCATTTGCCGTCAGCATTCAGTAAATAAGCATTTATATCATTTAAACAAATCTTTGAATGACTAATGAACATTTAATTTCACAAACCTTGCAGACTTAGTCGAATCTAGTTGAGATCTTGTAAAGCGTGCATTTGTATCCTGCATGATCGCGTGTTCTCTGCGTGATTTTCGATCTGTGCAAATTGAATGCTGACAGGTGGAGAGTTCTGCTTGACTGGAGACACGCGATTGGCAAACTTTAAGCTAGTGATTTCAAATTATGCTGCGCTTTATGCATTTGCCCACTGTCATATTCATGTCATTTTCATTGCGTGCTGTATGTAAAATGAGTGTTACCTTGGCTTTATTTGGAAAAAAAATTTGTATTCCCAATGCTCACAAACTTCACAGAATACTGAGTGCCCTGTTGGTTACAGTGTTTACTTCCTTTTTAATTAGGTTTTTATTAAATATTTATTTGTGAAAATTCTTTGTCTTCTAAAGTAGGCCTATAAGTATGTTTATTTTACACAATTATTTTTAATCCATTTTCAAATGATTTAAAATTTCTTAAATATAAATACAATTATATCGGCCACCCTGCTTTCCAAGATATCGGCATCGGCTGTCAAAAAAACCATATCGTTCGACCACTACTTTTTAAGCACTTATTATGGAAATTTAAAAGAATATGTCGTGCAGACTCAGTTTTTGTTATTTGCAATTATTTGAATTTTAGCATGCTTTTTTGACATACTTAAGTGGATCTTTATTCATATTTTCATAATTCTATTGTTTTTGAAATAAGGTTGAAGTGTACTTAAGTGTGTACTTAGTGTATAAAGGCACAGTCACTAAAGTATACACTTTAAAGTTTACACTTTATTTCAAGGTGTCCTTGTTATAGTGTAATTATTAGGGCAGACTAAATTTCGTTTTTTTTCCCCCAATGGAAGTTGTGGTCCTCATGATTCTGAAGAAAAAACATTAGACAACTAAACAAAATCACATGTAATTTATGAATGAATGATTAAATGACTCACTCAAGATGTACTTGTTTCATTACTGGATGAATCCGCGTTCTTGAAAGAATCTCTTGTGATTCAAAGACAAATACATTTTAACAGCCCCTTTTCGCCACCTACTGGTGTAACAATGTAATCGATAATCTTCATTTTGTCAAATTATTTTCAAAATGTGATTTATAATTTAACAGGTAGGACTTAAGTCTTTATTCATAATTTCATAATTCTATTGTCTTTGGTTAAAAGTGTACTACCGAATGTAGTGACATAGTGAATGTTAAATCTGTACTTAAATGTATACTTAAGTGTGTTCTTAAGAGTGTACCTAAGTGTGTTACAAACAAGTTATTATAGTATACTCTTTTTAAGAACACTTAAGTGACCTTTTTTCTATAATACGGTATTATCCACAAGTTTTAAAAAAAATAAATACTATTAAGATTTGACGTACACTACAAGTGCAATACAATTTAAGTTTTGTTATTCACAAAGGCTATCTTGTTTTAAAAACATATTAAGAAACTACATTTTACAGTGCGTTCATAGCACAACAAATTTATGTAGCGAAGTTTGTTACTTAGAGTATTTGGTGTTAATGAGATGCGACTAAAATAGACGACTTGCCCATTAGCAATAGCGTTCTCATTTCCCTCTCTGTTAAACAGATGCGCTCTAGTTGAAGGCCAAAATTCACTGTCTTTTATTTCAAAGAGGTATTCGTTTCTGTCTGTTTTTGCTTTCATTTTATCCATTTTATCTATCCACACATCCGTCCATCGTTTCCCACTAACCACCAAATACACAGTCAATTTAGCCTTGGACAGATTGCTCTGATTTAAGCTGGCGACGGCCTCCATTTCCCTGTTAGTTGACTCTCTGAATAATGAGACAGACCTTTCGGTGTCATAGAGACGCTGACTCTCGCCGGCCGTTTTACGCCAACTCTGATCTAACATTTCTCGGAAACGGTGCGGGAGAGAATGAGGCTGAAAGGCCAGCGCCTCTGACAGCTGTAGACGGCCATTAAACGTGCGGACGGCCCGTCTAACCAACCCTCTCAGAACAAACAGCACTTATCGACGAGCCACACTGGATCATGATGATGTATGGCCCTCTAATGGCTGAGAGAGAGAGAGAGAGCACAACGGCGTGGAAGACAAGGGAAAATTACCGGCTCAGTCTGAGCTGACACAATTCAGGACTGCGTATGACAACACCCTTAGGAAGAAGGGAAGAAAACAAGCAGGATAATATGGCAGGATTTTGTTTGACTATTTTACTATCTTTTTGGGTTTAAAATTGAGCACTGGACTGTTTCTCATGCACTGGAAAGATTTGAAACTGTACTATATAGGGAAGGTCAGCAAAAATGAGTGATTTTATCTAGGTCTACTGTGCATTGTGAATGAAAGGAGATTTCAAACCGGGGGCTGCAAGGTGCTCACAAAATGTAAAAATGTAAATATTTTTATTGTCATTTAATATTAAGGGATTTCAGACAAAAATATGTTTTCAAATAAGGGTTTAAAAGGGATTCACAAAAAAAAAATTAATAATAATAATGAAAGGGTTTTTTGAACAGCTATGAGGACCATAGGGGGTTCACAAAATTTTGACTTTATTAAAAATAATTTTTGAAACGGGTTTAAAAAATATTATCTAATAAAAGGGCTTTTTCAAACAGGGTGTCACAAGTGGTTCACTTTTTTATTGTTATTTAATAAAAATTGTTTTCAAATGGGTTTGGAGGGGGTTCACAAACAAAAAATTTTACTTTTTATTTTTATTTAATAAAAGAGTTTACAAACAAGTGACCACAAAGGATTTACAAAAATGTAGAGCTGCATTATTAATCATTCAAAGATCGTGATATCGATTCAAACACCCAAGCGATCCCATTTTTAAATGACAATGATTCGCCCGTGCCTATTAAACCTTTGAAAAAATCATACCGGAACATTCAAATCTGTGTTCGCACTGCTGCTGACATTTACCATGTTTAGGTTAGATACGGCTTCACAAACAGTCTTTTCTACTACACAGTATTATTTCTGTATTACAGTCATTCATATTATCACAGAAATACTGGGATGAAAGTTTATAATTCAGAAATAGAGCAAATCCCCTTTTGAAAGTAATTGGCGCTTCAAATAACGTTTGTGTCGATTGCATTGTTTGTCACTAGATGGCGAAAAGTGAATGTAAAAAATTTAGCTATTTGTCATTGAATCATTCAAGAGATTCTTTCACAAATTAATTCAAATTAATTAAACACTTTTAAATAGACTGAAGCAATAATATTTTGTCACATTATTTTGTTTAGTTGAGAATCGTGATCTCTATTTGAGACACACAAAAAAAACGTGATTCTCAATTTATCCAGAATCATGTAGCTCTAAAAAATTGTAACTTTTTTTTGTTTTTAGGTATTTATTTATTTATTTTTAATGAAAGGGGTTTTCAAAAAGGATGTGGCAACAACAGTTTTATTAATAAAATAAAAAGTTAATAAAAATATTTTATGTTTTCAAATAGGGGTTCAAAAATATATTTTTTTATTTTTTTTTTTACTTTTTTTAAATGAAAGTATTTTTGAATAGCTATGAGGACAGCAAGGGTTCACAAAATGTGACTCTTATTATTTATTTATTGTTTAAAAAGGTTTTCAAACGGGGTTAAAAGTATTGTTAAATGTGTATTAATTGCAAAAGTATTTTTCAAACAGAGTGATAAAGTAAGTGATAAAATTTTTTTTTTAAATGAATTACATTTATTCGTTTAGCAGCGTTCTCATTTCCCTCTCTGTTAAACAGATGCGCTCTAGTTGAAGGCCAAAATTCACTGTCTTTTATTTCAAAGAGGTATTCGTTTCTGTCTGTTTTTGCTTTCATTTTATCCATTTTATCTATCCACACATCCGTCCATCGTTTCCCACTAACCACCAAATACACAGTCAATTTAGCCTTGGACAGATTGCTCTGATTTAAGCTGGCGACGGCCTCCATTTCCCTGTTAGTTGACTCTCTGAATAATGAGACGGACCTTTCGGTGTCATAGAGACGCTGACTCTCGCCGGCCGTTTTACGCCAACTCTGATCTAACATTTCTCGGAAACGGTGCGGGAGAGAATGAGGCTGAAAGGCCAGCGCCTCTGACAGCTGTAGACGGCCATTAAACGTGCGGACGGCCCGTCTAACCAACCCTCTCAGAACAAACAGCACTTATCGACGAGCCACACTGGATCATGATGATGTATGGCCCTCTAATGGCTGAGAGAGAGAGAGAGAGCACAACGGCGTGGAAGACAAGGGAAAATTACCGGCTCAGTCTGAGCTGACACAATTCAGGACTGCGTATGACAACACCCTTAGGAAGAAGGGAAGAAAACAAGCAGGATAATATGGCAGGATTTTGTTTGACTATTTTACTATCTTTTTGGGTTTAAAATTGAGCACTGGACTGTTTCTCATGCACTGGAAAGATTTGAAACTGTACTATATAGGGAAGGTCAGCAAAAATGAGTGATTTTATCTAGGTCTACTGTGCATTGTGAATGAAAGGAGATTTCAAACCGGGGGCTGCAAGGTGCTCACAAAATGTAAAAATGTAAATATTTTTATTGTCATTTAATATTAAGGGATTTCAGACAAAAATATGTTTTCAAATAAGGGTTTAAAAGGGATTCACAAAAAAAAAATTAATAATAATAATGAAAGGGTTTTTTGAACAGCTATGAGGACCATAGGGGGTTCACAAAATTTTGACTTTATTAAAAATAATTTTTGAAACGGGTTTAAAAAATATTATCTAATAAAAGGGCTTTTTCAAACAGGGTGTCACAAGTGGTTCACTTTTTTATTGTTATTTAATAAAAATTGTTTTCAAATGGGTTTGGAGGGGGTTCACAAACAAAAAATTTTACTTTTTATTTTTATTTAATAAAAGAGTTTACAAACAAGTGACCACAAAGGATTTACAAAAATGTAGAGCTGCATTATTAATCATTCAAAGATCGTGATATCGATTCAAACACCCAAGCGATCCCATTTTTAAATGACAATGATTCGCCCGTGCCTATTAAACCTTTGAAAAAATCATACCGGAACATTCAAATCTGTGTTCGCACTGCTGCTGACATTTACCATGTTTAGGTTAGATACGGCTTCACAAACAGTCTTTTCTACTACACAGTATTATTTCTGTATTACAGTCATTCATATTATCACAGAAATACTGGGATGAAAGTTTATAATTCAGAAATAGAGCAAATCCCCTTTTGAAAGTAATTGGCGCTTCAAATAACGTTTGTGTCGATTGCATTGTTTGTCACTAGATGGCGAAAAGTGAATGTAAAAAATTTAGCTATTTGTCATTGAATCATTCAAGAGATTCTTTCACAAATTAATTCAAATTAATTAAACACTTTTAAATAGACTGAAGCAATAATATTTTGTCACATTATTTTGTTTAGTTGAGAATCGTGATCTCTATTTGAGACACACAAAAAAAACGTGATTCTCAATTTATCCAGAATCATGTAGCTCTAAAAAATTGTAACTTTTTTTTGTTTTTAGGTATTTATTTATTTATTTTTAATGAAAGGGGTTTTCAAAAAGGATGTGGCAACAACAGTTTTATTAATAAAATAAAAAGTTAATAAAAATATTTTATGTTTTCAAATAGGGGTTCAAAAATATATTTTTTTATTTTTTTTTTTACTTTTTTTAAATGAAAGTATTTTTGAATAGCTATGAGGACAGCAAGGGTTCACAAAATGTGACTCTTATTATTTATTTATTGTTTAAAAAGGTTTTCAAACGGGGTTAAAAAGTATTGTTAAATGTGTATTAATTGCAAAAGTATTTTTCAAACAGAGTGATAAAGTAAGTGATAAAATTTTTTTTTAAATGAATTACATTTATTCGTTTAGCAGAAGTTTTTATCCAGATTGACTTACAAATGAGCAATAAAACGTGTTTAAATCATAAAAGTTGTAAAATTCATCACAATCTCTATTCTATTGACAGTCCTAGTTTTTAACAGTAAAACTTTTTTTAAAGACCTAATCATCGTAATCAATAGTAGTTAAAAAAATGTAATTGAAAGTATATGAAGTATATATGAAGTTACAATATTTTAAATGTTAAACAGCAACAACATTTTAATAATTATAATAGTTTCTATAAGTTTTGTTAATTAGTTAAACATTTAGGTAGACTATATATTTTTATATAAAAACAAAATAACAGTTAATACGAATGCTTTAATATGGCAAAGATGACAATCGGTGGATCTTTTCTCATAGATGGATGTCATACAGGAAGTGTCTGACTGCGAGCTCTGTTGTTCTGGGGTCTCTCTGTGTTTGTTGTCCTGGGCCCCCCGTGTGACCAGATGCTTTCCCCAGCTTGATCGTATGAGAGAAAGTGCCACAGCAGCAAACTGTGACACGACACTCAGCTGTGTCCTGTGAGAACAGAAAGAGAGTGTGTGTGTGTGTCACATAAAGGACTAGCGTGATTGTGGTGTCACCTGTTGTTTGGTGTGCGTGCCATTCATGTGTCAAACTCTCACAGCCTGTTGAAAGCGGAAAGAAAAGCATTGTGTATCAGACAGACATCTAGGAGTCAGAGAGGAAGATGTCAGCAGTGCTTCACGCACTATTTACTGTAACTTACATTGTGTGATAAATACGGCATAACGAAATCATCAACTCGGTGTGCTTTTGAAATTGTTTCTTTTTGGACAGTTATGATATGAATGTTGTTATTTGCATTTGATTTATTTAGCTAGTTATGGTGCTGTTTTATTTATGTATTTATTCATGTATGTATGTATCTAGGGGTGTGCGATATGCCGGTAGACATGATTAATCAATAGAATTTTGGACTATTGTCTCTATCGCGGTTACATGCTCACGTGACATTGCTGTGCTTCGTGGTCACGTAAACGTATCGTTTTCATGAATTTTTAAGCATTGTGTTTTAAAAACAAGTGATTTTAAGCCAATGATTTAAGCAAAATCAGCAGCGAAAGAACTCATTTTGCCATATGTGCACGCTGTCTGAGAGACGTGCACAGTTGAAGATGGTGCTTATAGAGCGTGGGAGTACTGAATGAGGTAACGGTATTTTTGCTGCTTAATAGATCTTGAGCAGTTAAATACACACACTTGTATGTCAAAATGCCAATCTTTGCTTGTATTCTCATAAACACAGTAATTTAGGCCTTAAGTGAAAGCAAACAGCTTAGAAAGAAAACACATGTGTAATACAGTATATATGATCCGGGCAGCTCTTAAAGTGACAGCAGTCTAATATTCCTGCTGTCTGTCATTCATGTTAATCAAACAACAAAAGAGAGAAAATCTCTGGCTGCTCTTGACTTAATCACATTTGTAACTTTAATAAGAAGAAAAATATATTTATTTTCCACAGTGAAGAATATGCAGTGTTTTTATACATTTCATTACTTTATACAATGGATGCAGAACTTGATTTTTATTTTATTTTTTAGGCTATTACTAAATTACTCCTATCATGATACAAGATTTTGATCATAACCAAAATCTTTATATTCCTTTTCTTTTACACTTTTTTTTTTTGTACCCCAGTTTGAAAACCCCTGAAATAAATTACTTGCACTCTAAAAAATGCTGGGTTAAAAAGGGACAAACCCAGCTATTGGGTTGTTTTGACACAGCGGTTGGGTTGCTTTGAACCCAACCGCTGTGTCAAAACAACCCAATAGCTGGGGTTGTCCCTTTTTAACCCAGCATTTTTTAGAGTGTATTTATCAAAACTGTAAAAGACTATATTAAATCATTTGTGCATCACATAATTAATAAGCTCTATCTCCGTCTTTCCCAGCCACTTTTTTAAAAGTGAAGACATTAAACAAAAAACAAAAAAAAACACATTTATGAGTGGTGAGATATGAGGTATTGTTTAAATGATGACAGGCCTCACAGGAGCCGGATGTGAATGTCTTGTTTGTTTTGGCATTGATGGGTGGATTGAGATTACAGCGGGTTTTGGGATTCCTGTTGCCATGGATACCGATTTCTCCTACAGCTGGGACGACAGTGGAGAACATTTGTTGTGCTCAACCGTCTCGGAGTTGAAACATGGTAAAAAGTACAGCGCTGTTAGTGCCTGCTGGCTTTAGTTGACTGTGGCTGTTTGTGGGAACTTCCTGCAGTGATAACGTCACATGATCGGGTGACAGTGTGAGTGACAGTATGTTTTTAATGCTCTTAGTGGATTATGAGACTTCTAGATGTGTTTTGTTAATGAAACAGACTGATGGGGTTAGGAAAGTCTAAGATGAAGGCAGATGTGATATTTTGATTGCATTGATTTGGAAATGATAATATGAAGTTTTGGGTTCAACAATGGTTTCAACAACTTGGTGATTTGGACATTAATAGTGTGTAGAAAAAAGATACACCTTCATCTTAATAGAAAGAAAGAAATTAAAGCAAAAATTAAGTTTAAAAATTAAATGTATTTAAATTAATATTTAAGTACAAGTTATATATATATATTTTTTTTTATTTATATATATACTATATACTAAATATAAATATATATATATATATATATATAACCCTTAAATAAAGTACTTATTTATCAAGACTGTAAAAGATTATATTAAATTATTTCAGAATAACCTAAATAATATTTATAAGCTTAGTCTTTGCCATTTTGTGACATGTACTTCTTAGGGCTGTGCGATTAATCGAAATCGTCATAAAATCACGATTTGAGCTTGCGCGATTTCTAAATCGCTTTATAGCATGATTTTCCGTGCCCCAGACCTCCCACAGTATGCTATCCGAACCAATCAGAATGCAGCACGCCTAAATGGAGCACGAGAACAGAACAGACCGGGCGGGCATACAAACGTAACGCCAGGTTCACACACTCCGTCTGTGGTGCGTATTTTGTCCGTGCCCATGTTAACGGATCTGAGCGTTCACACGGTACGCGATTGTGGTCCGGCAGTGCGTTCAGGAGCGGTGCGTCTGCAGCAGTCATGCTGCGATCGTTTCCACACGGAATCTATTTCTGCTGTGCTGCATAGGGATGGGCGTATCGATCCAAAGTATCGATATATCGATACTGACGCGAGTATCGAAAGTATCGGTACTCAAACAAAAAATATCGATACTAAGGTGTGTTTTATTTACCAGTGATTTTGTTAATTTAACAAAAATATAATGCGTACAATATGCATTGAATTGGACGAATAACCTTTGTTGGCGAGTAATTGTGTAGGATATAAATATTTTCCTGCTCAACTGAACACGCAAATGTTGCAAGACAGAACCAATCCATCACAGAGAGCGTTCACTCACTTCTGACAGTGCATTCAAACAGGGCTGCGTTTCCCAAAAGTATCATAAGAAAGCATTAAAGCTTTTGGGAACGGCAGCGCTGAACAATGCTTATCAGAGGACAGAAGAACAGAGTTATTTCACAGTAAACAAACTGAAATTGTAGCCTGCATAGTTTGTGCAATTACAGTTATTTAAATTGAACGTTGAAATATAATATCGATCATGTTCTATTCTATAATGTTAATAGAAATCATACACTGTCAGAATAAAAAGGTTGCATTTTATGCATGCAACAGCCTGTCACTGGCAGTCCCTTATGAAAATGAACCATGGTTTTACTAAAGTGACCATAGTTCAACTGTAGTATTTATAGATTTGAATCATGTGTAAACAAAAAACATATCTGAACCATGTGTAAACAAAAATATAACCTAATAAGTTACTATTAAGGCGTATTGAATGTTAAAATGCGTTTTAAACAAAGTTAAGTGCTTATTATTACCCATTTTACTCTTAGTAATTTAATAATTTAATACATTTCATCATTTAAAGTTTAGTGCAGAAGTATCGAATCGGTATCGATATCGACGAGACTGCCTTGAAAAATATCGGTATCGTATCGAAAACAAAATAAGTGGTATCGCCCAGTGCTGCTTCTGCACCGCATACACATACTGTATACGCACTGCAGACGGAGTACGTGTGAACTTGGCGCAACAAATCTAGTTCAACATCTGAGGCAACGCCACAAAGAGCTTTATGACCAATGCATGGCAAATTGGGATTTTTTTCTTTTTTTCCTGCCATATGTCTATTCTAGAGACATTTTGTTACACCTTTACTTAGTGATTATTTTGCCTTATGTCTGTTCTAGAGATATGTTACAGCTTTTTGATAAAGCTCTAATTGGTTTTCTTTTGAAATATGTTTCAAATTCACACGGAATGCATTAATGACTGTAAAGCATGTCTGTGTGTGTCAAAATTGTGATTAAAATCGAAATCGCGATAGGTTTTTTTTGTCCATAACGCACAGCCCTAGTACTCCTCTGTTACTTGTAATTAGTTTTCACTTTTTTTATATTTAATTTAATTTTAGAAACAACAAGCCATTTTCATATAACACTATATGGTTTTAACAGTTTGTGGTTAGTGATTTTAATGTTTTATTTCATTTAATTTTATTTCAACCTTTTTTCTTTTTTTTTTTTTACAATAATTTGATCCCAGTAAAAAAAAAAAAAACTTGTGACATTTTACTGTTATTATTTATTTTATTATTAAAAACCCTTATATTATTATATAGATATTTTATTTATATATTATAGATATTTCCTCATATACTGTACATGAGCACTAGGTTTACTCCATATCAAACCGCAGATGTGATATTAAACAGGAGATTTTGGATGCAGAGCCTGTAATTGTTCTGGTGCTGTGGTAACACACACACACTTGTTCCTTTTGAGCAGATTCAAGGCCACAGAACAACAGCGGCTTTGATCAGGAATTTGAAATGCAAAGAGCAGGATGGCTTTTCTCCTGCGCTCTCGTTTCCTCTCGCGTCACCTTTTCATCCAAGTGTCTCTCTATGTCCGGTTCTCTCTCTCTCGTACTCGCTCCAGACGCAGAGAAATGGAGTTCCTGTCTGCAGCAGCATCTCTGTCTCTCTGGTTTGATTAGCTTGATGGGTAAAATGTTGTGAACATGCATCGGTTGGTCTGAGGTGTTGATGCGTTTCCTTCTCTCCTGAGGTTTGTTTCCATGTAATTTAAATCCAGTCTTACATAAAAATGAACATTTAGTTCAATTAATAAGCAGATATTTGGCCATTTTAACCTGCTAATTAATAGAAATGTGTGCATTTTTAGTAGATTGTAGATTGTGATTGTAGATTGTGGTGAGAATGCTATTTTGCATAACTATTTTATTTCAGGCTTCAAGCTAGTCTTAATGCAAAGGGGTTAAACTACAGTCAAGTTACTTGGGGAAAAAATAACTACTAGGGCTGTGCAAATAATTGAATGCGATTTTCATGCACATCTCGTCAGTAAAGCTGGTTCTGTGATTAGTAGTAAATCTCCAGCAACTGACAAGCTACGCAATATCACGTTCATAATCGGCAATGAATCGCCTGCGATGTTGAACACGATTTTGCGTAGCTTGTCAGTGAACTATGGCTCTGTGTAGTAAATGCCGCTCCATCTGAAAGCACGTGCTGGAGATTTACTACTAATCACAGAACTGGCTTTACTGACAAGATGCGCATGAAAATCGCATTCAATTATTTGCACAGCCCCTAATACCTACGTTTCAAGATAATGTATAAGCTGTTTCATCTTTTAAGATCGTTTATCAGATGATTTTGAATAAATGTTTTTATGTAGTTTATTTCACGAAAACAAAACAATAGCTATGTTTCCATTCAAGATTGTGAATTTAATTTAAGGAAATTTTAAAATTTTTGTATGTTGCTTGGTTTTTGTTGTTCGTAACTTCATATAAAACTTAGTACAACTAATATAAAAAAAGAATATAATTCTTTTTTGTTGTATATTGATTTTTGTTCATATAAAAACACTACAACATTAATATAATACTTTTTTGTATATTGGTTGTTTTTTGTTGTTGTTCATATAAAAATAACATTCAAGAAAGAAAGAAAATCGCACTTTATAAAAATAAAATAAAAAAGAATATAATACGTTTTTTGTTGTATATTGTTTAAAAAATAAATAAAAATAGTATATAATACTATTTTTCTAATATATTTCTTTGTTTTTGTTGTTCATATAAAATTAAAATAATATAATCAATACAACATATAACTTTCATTTGTTTGTTTGTTGTTTGGTTTTTGTTTATATACAAAATAATAAAAACAATTGAATATAGTCCTTCATTTTTGTTGTACAGTATATTTTTTGTTTTTGTTGTTCATATCAAAATAAATAAAAATAAAATAAATAAAAAATTATTCAAGAAAGAAAGAATATAACACTTTATTAAAAATAAAAATACAATACAATACTTTTTGTATTTTTTTTTTGTTGGTCATTTAAATTAAACAAATATAATCAATACAACATATAACTTTCTTTTTTTTGTTTATTGTTGGGTTTTTGTTTGAATAAAAAAGGAATTAAAAAATAAGAGATTAAATAGAATATAGTCCTTCATTTTTGTTGTATGTTTTTTGTTGTTCATAAAATAAAATAAAAATAATATTAAAGAAAGAATATAACACTTTATAAATAAAACAACAACAATAAAAAGAATGTAATACTCTTTTTGTTGTATATTGTTTGTTTTTTGTTGTTCAGCTAAAATAAATAAAAATAATATTCAAGAAAAATAATATAACACTCAGGTAAACAGGCAAAAGAGTAAAAATGGAAGTTGTTGGATCTTTATACTTTATAGATCATATATTATAATGCAATTTTCTGTTTATTTTCTTATTTACTTTTCGAGTAAATTGTCTTCTCTTCTTTTTTTTTTTCTCGGGTGTTTTCATTCTTGTAATTTTTTGCATGTATAGTTACTGTACATTTTTGCCATGGTAGAAAGAATGGTAAGAATGGTTAAAATGGACTAAAAACTACAACACTGTAAACATTGTTGTAAATAGTCGCTGGTCATGTTCAAAAAAGAATCATCTAAAATTGGAAGCTGTAGCCACTGCATAAACATATAAATGGACTCATTCGCTGATTTACGCCAGCCGTTGCTCCTTGATTCTTAATATTCACCGAAAAACGCATGTATGCATATTTGAGAACTCCACAGGAAAGCATAGACTTTACATGTCACTATGGAAACGTTGCCATGGCACCCGCCTCTGCTGTCATGGCGCATTTTCCTCGACGATGAGAGCTCTAATAGATTTTCTCTCTTTTTTTTATTCAAGCTCTAAATTGTCTGTAACTCAAGAGGCGCTGCTGACATATCAAAGACGAACGCCGCCGAGCCGCATCAATTTGAGATTCATTTGAAGAAATGAACACTTCACGTTGCGTTAGCAGACAAATGCGAGTGTCAGGGGACAGAAAGCATCTCATTTAGAAATGTGTGGCTGAGATCCTGTTTAATATCGTCTCTTTGTGGGTAAAATGAAACCGACTAGATCTCAGAGCTATTCCAAGTCCAATCTCTATAGCTCTGAGCTAATATAAACAAGGCGCTCGCAACACCAAGGTCATGGGTTTGATTCCCAGGGACTACATGAACTGATAAAACCTCTGAAAGAAAGTGCATTAGTAGTTTTGAAAGTTTAGTGATCTCACAGGTTTTCTTGGGTTAAAAGGGTTTTATGCCTCTTTATTTAACAGACTGCTGGACAGACAGAGAGAAAGATGACAGACGTACTGATGAATAATTTATATTCTTTTGCTCAATAAAACATTTTCTTCTGCCAGCCTTCACACAGAAAATACAAGTTCTGCTCTTTGGTGTAGTTTTGCATCATGATGTATGTGTAGCGGGTGGCTGATCATTTCTTTAGCTTTATTTCTGTTTGTTTTTTTTATTGTTGCGTTGCGTTGTCTCCATTGTTCCTAGAACATCCGGGTCAATTTCACGAAATGGCTCATATTTCATCCTAGAAACTCAAAAGAAAGCTATGAAAAGTTATGTATGAATTATATTTTATGTAAAGAAAATGAAGCCTATTTTCTGGCAGTATTTTTTATTTATTTGCATTAAGGTAATTAGAATGATATTTTTATTTTACATTATGGTAATGGTGGTATTTATTCATTTGTTTGTGTATTTGTTTATTTGCGCTATGTAATTAGAATTGTTTTATTTTTGCATTATGGTAATGATAGTGTTTATTGATTTATTTATTTGCATTATGTAATTAGCATTATGTTTTTGTTGCATTATGATAATGGTATTTATTTGCGTTATGGTAATTAAAATTGTTTTACATTATAGTTATTTGTTTAAATATTTGCATTATGATAGATTTTTTTCCTAGGGCTGCACGATTAATGGAATGCGATTGTCATGTGCATCTCGTCTGTAAAGTCGGTTCTGTGATTAGTAGTAAATCCCCATAACCTGCTTTCAGATGGAGCAGCATTTATTACACAGAGCCGTAGTTCACTGACAAGCTACGCTTTCATAAGTTATTATGAAAGCTGTTTGCGTAGCTTGTCAGTGAACTACAGCTCTGTGTAGTAAATGCTGTTCCATCTGAAAGCACATGAAAATACCACATTTAATAACATGTTTTTACTCCAAACATAACGCAAGTCGAGTGTTTAAAATCCTTCTGTGAGACGATGTGGCTTCTTACACAGAATAAGGCACGCAACATATTTGATAGTATTCTAAGCAGTGATAATGGCTTTGTCGATTAGCATTGCATTATTATATACTTTATTATAATAAAAATTATAATAAGACGAACTCCGATAAACCATATATTGTCATAGTCGTGTGTATATTAGTCATGTTGAATTAATGAAAGCAGTTAAATCTTCTGTTTATTCAGCAACCGCTATAGGGATTTCCTGATTTCTTCTTCGGGGTGTATTTGGAGTTTCAGCGCGAGAGCGCCCTCTGGCCTTTGGATGGAGATTTACTGCTGATCACAGAACCGTGCTTCACTGAAAGATACGCATGACAATCACAGCTTCTGTCTAATCGCGATTTATCACCTTTGCGATTTAATTTCGATTAATCGTGCAGCCCTATTTTTTCCTATTGTGGTAATGATGACATTTTATTTATTTATTTGCCATATGGTAATTAGAAATAGTTGTTTTATTTTTTGCATTATGGTAATTATTATATTTAATGATTTATTTATTCACATTATGATTATTAGAATTAAATAGTATTTTTACATTGTGACAATTATGGTATTTATTAATTTATTTATTCCCATTATGGTACTTAGATTTTTTTTTTTTCATTATGATAATATGATATTTATTTACTTATTTGTGTTACGAAAATTACAATACATTTTTTATTACATTGTGGTAATGATGGTATTTTGGTAATGGTAATGTTTATTTGTGCTCTGGTAATGAGAATTATATTTAAATGTTCAAGTGAGAATAATAAGAATGACAAAAAACAAAAAGGCAGAAATTATTATGCAGTATATCACTTAGGGCTGGACGATATGGCCAAAATTTATATCACGAGTGATAATAGCATGGTAAAAACATAATATTATCATGTTACCATGTCCAAAAAATGTTAATGTCCAGTGAAATTAAAAATGGATAATTTTAGCCAAAATTTTTATAAATTTTTTTATGCCTGTTGAAGTATTATGTTGTTAGAAACATGCTAATGACAAAGAGTACCATGGCAGTATGTAACATAATATTGGTGTTTTATGCGTACTTTATTAACTAGGTATATTTTTGTTAAAGTATTGTTGCTGCAGTGTTAGCTTAGCAACATGTTATAAAAGTGTTGTGGTAGTATTTAACATTTGCATTTATGTATATTTTGCTGTATTTTATGCTCATTCAAGTATTGTTGTTTCACTGTTAGCTTAGCAACATGCTAATGACAAAAAAATGTAGTAACATTTAGCATGTTTAACATTTTTGTGTTATGTATATTTTGTTAATTCGAGTATGTTGCACTGTTAGCTTAGTGTCATGTTAGGCTAATGATAAAAAGTATATTTGTCGGTGCTGTGTGAATTTCGCACTTATTTGAGTTATTGTTTTGTACAAGATTTTGAACTGTTAGCTTAGCAACATGCTAACATCAAACACTAACTGCGTCCCAAATGATGCACTATACATTCAAATGATGCACTATACACTATGCACTTATACACTATGCTACTTGTGCACTATGTACTCAACCATGTAATGTATGAATTTTATAAGGTTATTTTGTCATTAATAATCTGATTCTGATAACCCCTCTCCCTTTGCGACTTAAAGCTGTGACATTTGAGTGCATAAAGTATCCAACATTCCACACTTTGTTTTTTCAGTTATTTAAGTGCATCATCCGGGTATTTAAAGTGCACTTTTTTCTTTTGGAATTTTCAGTGTGAACGCACTACTTGCACTATTTATACTACAGAATGTCATAGAATAGTGCATAAGTACGCGATTTGGGACACACCTACAATTTGGAACTCTAATTAGGCTATATAATGTTGCATAAGGTTTATTTTTAGTTAGCATGCTGCCTTGTAGGCACCAAGGCAGTTCACTATTGAGTTTAGCTTGTGCCACAATAGCTCTTCACACCATCATTAGCATATCCATAAAAACGATGACTCTTTCAGAGGTGGCAAAATGACGGCATCAGACTGTTCTGTGTGGGATGTGGGTTCACTTATTCATGGCCGTTTCTGTGGGTAGCATCGCCAACTCCACACTATTGCTCATCTCGAATGCGTGGATGTTAGTCATGGCATTTCAGATGCAGTGATGATTACGTGCAGAAATGTCCTGTATGTGTTGATCTGGGTTCAGTTCGTCGTGTTGAATCTGTGGTCCATCCGCTAGCAGGCTAAACTGGTTCAGCACAAGCAGCCGAAGGCGACTTTCTACCATGTGTCCTCCAGACTGCTTATAAAAACGTAATAAACACTGAGAGAACGATCCAAACAGCCGAAACACAATCTGTTTCACCTAGTTTCTAAACTAAAAATGATTACAATTATTAATTGAATGCCCTCAATGATTAGTTGATTAAATACCATTTAAACAACATGTTTAACAGACTCATTCAAATCATGGAAATGCCATGATATCTAGATGAAACAGGAAAGATGAGACATGTTTAGATGCACATTTTAATGAGGCTTATGTATTTTCATAAGAATAGTTGTGTTTCTATTAGGCCTATCATGTAGATCATCTATTAAGTGACATCCTGCCACCCCTCAATGAGTCCGTGTTTCATAGAACCTTCTAGTGATGGAGAAATACACCGGCGCCCTCTTCAGGTCAACACACTGAAATGGATTGAATGGTTGTTTGTGGTACATATTTGTGACTAAACTATAAAAACTGCCTATTACGTAAAAAAATCTAGAAAAAAAAAATTTGTAGGCTGGAGTTTATATGCATTTATATTCAAGATATAAATGATTCTGTTTTAAAATGTTTATTTGTAAAACAACTTTTCTATTTATTTATTTATTTTGTATTTATTTTTTATGACATAAATCCCAGTAACAAAGTTTGAATTTGTGCTTTTAGATAAGCTTTTATTTTCATATTTCAATTAAAGTCAACTGGCGTATATATACAATTTTAGAAATACTAATCGGTACATACTAAAGCAAATCAGAATAGTTTTGACATAAAATATGTACACATAATATGTAAACATCACATAAAATAATCTAAACATAAAATTGAACATATAGCTTTTAGGACATAGCAATATTACTATCAAATTTTGGTTTGAATTTAAATTATTTCATTATTTGGCTAGAAGCAACACAAGAGGCGTGAAATTAGAACAGCTAATAGGCAGTGTTATTTTAGTCTGATTTATATACTAATACAGTATTAAAGTTTTGAATTAGCTTTTATTTTTGATTATTTTTTCATACATTTTTTGATTGACTTTTTAGTGATCTTGTTATGTGGTTTTGTCATTTCTATTTAAAAATTACTACTATTTTTATATTTTTTTTAAATAATTTTATTTATTTTTAATTTGAGTAATTTTAGTATTTCAACTTCATCTTGTTTTAATTAATAAAAGTGTTTTTATCTCATATTTATACTCTATTTCATTTTATTTCAATTACAGAAAACTATTTTTAATAGTTTTAGTTAACAACAACACTGATAATAAGAAATTAGTAAATGATTCAAATTGGGGTCATTATTATAAAATATTCAACCACAGAAGCTCATTGCTGGTTGATCAGAATCATCATTTCCATGTTGTGTTTTGCTGTCTTCATGTATTGTCCACTAGATGGTAGCAAAGGAGTAAAAGTCCTTACTAGATGGGTTTAACGTTAAAAGTTCTAATGTTTGTCTTTCTCTGTAGATCACGGGGGCGATCCTGCTTGCAGTGGGATTATGGGGGAAATTCATTCTGGGTCCGTACATCTCTCTGATTGCTGAGAACTCCACTAATGCTCCCTACGTGCTCATCGGGACCGGGACCACCATCATCGTGTTCGGACTGTTTGGATGCTTCGCCACGTGCCGCGGGAGCCCATGGATGCTCAAACTGGTGAGTTTAACCTCAGGGAGCACATTTTACATCAAATGACGCCCCTAACAGCTAACACGTCTCTCTCATCTCTAGTACGCCATGTTCCTGTCTCTGGTGTTCCTGGCCGAGCTGGTCGCTGGCATCTCGGGCTTTGTTTTCCGTCATGAGGTGAGACGTGCATATGCATATTCTCCGGCGGTGACCCATAATGCTTCTCAGAGATCTCCATCTGTCTCGCACTAGGAGGGCTTGTTCTGGTGACATCTGACAGAGTGTGTGTGTGTTTACTCAGATCAAAGGCACCTTTATGAGGACATACAACGAGGCCATTCAGAACTACAACGCCCAGGACGAGAGGAGCATCGCGGTGGACAACATCCAGAGGAGTGTACGTTCAAACACTGGTTAACATCAGTTCATCGGTTTAATACTGTTTATCTAGTGTAAGGAAAAATGTGTCATAATCTGCATTAAAAATCAGGAAATCTAGACAAAGACAAAGTTAATTAATAACTAGTTCTTAAAGCTTTAAATTTATAGTTTGCATGTCCGTTAGACCAGTGTTTCCCAACTGGGGTGCCGTCTGTCGAGAGCAGGGGTGCCGTGTAAAAAAATCATTTTTTAAATATTTTTAAATTGCTAAAATGTTCAAAAAAGCAGCTATTATATAATATCCATTTCTGATGTTGCCAATAATTAGAGATGCACTGAAATTCCGGCTGCCGAAAATTAGTTCACCGCTCAGGATTCACTTTCACGTGGTGTGACGCTCTGCGTATTATCCCGCTCTATGCGTGTGTGTGCTCCGCTCAGTCGCTCACGGCCCATGTGAGTGCTCCACTCATACAGGTACATCTCAAAAAATTAGAATATCATGAAAAAGGTCAATATTTTTTGTCACTCATTTCAGAAAGTAAAACCCATATATTATATAGATTCATTACACATAGAGTCAAATATTTCAAGCCTTTATTTCTTGAAATTATTTCATTTGTAGGCCTATCGTAATTTCTTTATTTGTTCTTATTTTATTATTAACTGCTTAGCCTCCTTGGCATTTTTTATTCAATTCAAAGTTTTAAATCAAGCTATCTCATGCTACTGCAACAAAATTTCCCAGCTGTAAAATCAAAAATACACAGAGTGAGCAAAACTTTGTTTAATTACCATTATAACTAGCTATCTCACAATGTTTACATATGAATAAAAGCCTACATTAAAATCTGTCATATAAATTGGTCTTTTCATTAGAAATTAGCCTACTGATTGCCACCATTGATGGACAATTTTTTTTATAATATAAAAAATATCTGTATGACATTATATTCTGCAGTTCTTTCCTGCTGTACCGAATATCTATACTTTTCAAAGTATCATATCAAAGTTAGAAATTCAAATATTGTGACAAATTTGTTAAAATTTCCAAAGGGTGCCGCAACTAAAGAAAGGTTGGGAAACACTGCGTTAGACTGATTGCTAGTTCTTGCTGAGATGTTACAAGTAATCGCTAAGGGTTTGATAAGGTATTCCGGGTGGTTATGTTGTTTGCTAAGATATTTTCTGGTTGTTAGGCAATTGCAAGTGCATTCTGTGTGGTTGCTAAGGTAAACCTGGTGGTTAGGGTGTTGCTAAGATATTTTCTGGTTGTTAGGTAGTAGTAAGGGCATTCTTTGTGGTTGCTAGGGGGTTTCTAAGATATTCCTGGTTGTTAGGGTGTTGCAAAGATATTTTCTGGGTGTTAGACAGTTGCAAGGGCATTCTGTGTCGTTTTCTGGTTGTTAGGTAGTTACAGTGGCATTCTTTGTGGTTGCTAGGGGGTTGCTAAGATATTCCTGGTGGTTAGGGTGTTGCTAAGATATTTTCTGGTTGTTAGGTAGTTGCAGTGGCATTCTTTGTGGTTGCTAAGGTATCCCTGGTGGTTAGGGTGTTGCTAAGATATTTTCTGGTTGTTAGGTAGTTGCAGTGGCATTCTTTGTGGTTGCTAGGGGGTTGCTAAGGTATTCCGGGTGGTTAGGTTGTTTGCCAAGATATTTTCTGTTTGTTAGTTAGTAGTAAGGGCATTCTTTGTGGTTGCCAAGATATTCTGGGTGCTTGGGTTTTCTAGGGTGTTGATAATGTGTTCCAGGTAGTTTTAAGGGGGTTGTTAAGCAGATAGATAGATAGATAGATTGAGATTTAGCATTACCTGTCATGAGCTCTGATCTGTATGATATTCTTTCTGACTGTGTTCAGTTGCGTTGTTGTGGAGTACTGAACTACACCAGCTGGTTCTCCAGCGTTTATTTCCCTGTGAATGGAATTCCTCCGAGCTGCTGCGCTAACATCTCAGACTGCAACTCCTCAGACCTGCGAAACGCCACCATAGCGGCCACCAAAGTCCATCAGCAGGTAACACACACACACTTATCAACCACACACACTGATTGTGTTTTTCATGTACTTATAATGCTTCTGTTGTGTTCAGGGCTGCTATGAGCTTGTGACGACTTTCATTGAGACTAACGTGGGCATTATTGCTGGAGTAACATTTGGAATTGCATTCTCGCAGGTAGGATGGACTTAAGGCCTGTTCACACAAAGGACAATAACGATAAAAATATAGTTCTAAAAACCATTCTCAATGTTAAAGAATAGCAGAGTCCACACCACAGCTATAACGATAAAGGCACAGAGAAACGATATCATTGGAATCACTTCCAGAGCAATTTTTTCCAGCTGATGAACGATACAAACATTGACGCCCAATCAGAATCCATCCTGCTGTCACAAGCTCGAGAATATCATCCGCTGGTATGGACGCTAATATCGTTATCTTTATAGTTACCGTTCTTGGTGTGAACGGAGCTTTGTTCTTTTTCCTTTTTGTTTTTTTTTTTTTTTACAAATTTTCCTTTTCCTTTTTTTTTTATACATTAAAAAAAAAACATTCTATATTTTTTCTTTTAAACATTTCTTTTTTCTTTTAAACATTTAATATATTTTTATTTTAAATAAAAAAAAAATTTTTAAACACTTATTTTAAACATTTTATACTTTAAATATTTTTAAAGATGTTCTACACTTGTATTTTAAGCATTTGCTGTTGTTTTTTACTTTTTTATATTCTACACTTATTAAACATTTTATTTGATTGCTTTTATCTCTTTTAATATTCTGCACTTATTTAATATTCTATACTTTTATTTGAAACATTTGATTTTAAATAGTCACACCTATTTTTAAAACATTCCATTTGATTGTTTTTACCTTTTGTTTTAGATATTAATAATTTTAAGCCTTAAATGTAAAAGATCGCTGCTATATATATAGAAATGACCTCTTGATTGGTCAAACAAAAAGATAGTCCCGCCCCAAACTCACACAGCTGCTTGATGGTATTATCGAAAAACCTCGTACGCCGTTAATTTCATCTAAACATAAGCAGGAATGTTTTTCCTCTCCTTGAGACATAATAATCACGTCTGAGGCGATCGTTTGCGAGCTAATATTTACTCCAATCTGTTTTCCATTTACCGCTGAAGCGAGCTGAACAGCTGGCTGCTGTTGTCTCGCACAGGTGGAGCGGTTCACGCCGTCTAAATGAGTCACTGGGTAACGGCGCGTCTAAAAGCTCGAGCGAGAGCCGCGCTGCCATGACAACCCCACCGTGAACGCCGACCCCGGGCTGTCTGTGTTTTCCCAGCCCTCATTTAGTAAACACACATAGACACAGGCGCAGGAGCTGAGCGTGTGGCGCAGCTGGGGTTTGCTAGCGAACGTGCCGCTTCAAACGCAATCAGGCGCTCTGTCACTCACGCTTCCGCCTCGGGACCATTATGCAGATATCGCTCCATCCGCACTAATGGGTCCAAAGGGCTGCGCAGGAACACCTCGACCCCTCTGCCGTGCACACGCGATGCTAATTGAACTGTAAACGTTATCTGCGAGCACACGGGGGCCCGAATCAATGACATCTCTTAGGGACGTCTAATCTTCCGCCGCGCACGTGGAATTCTTTTGGCTCGGTTAAACGGGAATCAGTAAACATTCATTATGATTAGAACTAGTATTTGGTGCTTGCGGAGAGAGCGAACCGTAAACCCGGGAGAGCAGCCGGCGGTAACGACTATCGCAATTTAATTTAATTAGCAATTGACGTTGGGAGAGGGAGCAAAAAAAAAAAAAAAGCCCTGGGAACAGCTTTACCATGGTAACGGCCACGTGCGTGTGTTTTTCAGCTGATCGGGATGCTGCTGGCCTGCTGTCTGTCACGATTCATCACTGCCAATCAGTACGAGATGGTGTAGATGGTGTGGTGTAGCACAGGTGAGACGCACACACTCAGTCCGTTAAACACATGAGCTACTGACTAGCTTTAGCCGTAGCATACTCTCATTTGAAATGGACTGCAACTCATCATGAGACACAAATAGCTCACAGGAGAATCCACTCTCAGTGGAGTTTGGGGTTAGCATGTCGTAAAGATGCAAATGTCGGATAAAGTATTAAATAAAATAGAAATATTAAATAAAATCGTTTCAGTACGTGTTTTTTTCCCCGTAGAAGTCAGCATAATTAATTTGCGTTCCCATTAAGTATACATATATAACCAATTATATACTTCAAATATAATTAATAAATCAATAAATAATTTAAAAATTAAGATTTTTGGCTTTTTGCTTCTAATGAATTCTGGGTAAATTCTCTGAATGCAACGAGATGTTTTCTTAGCATAATTAAGTTTACTTGTGTGCATTATTGATGTGAACAGGCAGGTACATATAAAATATATATATATATATATATATATATATATAATTATATAATATATATTTGAAAATCTAATTAAATTCATTTTGAAATAATACATATTTTTTTTAATGTTAATTAAATATATAAATACATATATTATTTGTATGTTTCTTTGTTGTTTTTTTAAGTATACGTGCAACGTTGCCTTAGAATTTCATCAAATTCTCTTTGTAAACCAACTTGATCTAGCCTCTTTGAATATGCAGAAATTTTAGAACTGTAGTGGAGTGGAGGAATTTTCAGTGAATAGTGACTTAAATTTCAATCTCCTCACCAAAGCTGTGCTAAGAATACTTTGTGTGTGAGAATGTATTTAAACCTCTTTCCCGTTTCTACAGGCACAGAAGACGTACGACACCTTGGAAAGGGAAAGCAACCCAAAAATGCTAGCACACTCTTTCTCATCTTTTTATTCTCTCCTCTTTTTATCTTTCATTCTGTCTTTCCTGCCTTCTATTTTTCTCCTTTCCGTCATTCCTTAATCATGCAGTTGTGCCATGACCAAAGCCTCTCCTTTCGAAACGTCAGCGTTAGCGAGGAAAAGGAAATGGTTTTAAGACGTACTCCTGCGCACGCGTACTTTACTCTGTACAAAAACCTTGCATGCGGAAACCATCTTACACACACTAGAACTAAAGTCAACAGCGTTTCTGTAACACCGCGTCCTAACCAGTCACATACAAGCCAATCGATATCGCAATCACTATCTAGCTGCATATCAAATATGTTCAGGTTAGCTGTGGTTTTGTCTCTTTTTCTATTTTTAGACAGAGAAATTACTTAATATTTGGAACATAGACGCAACTCAAGTGTGGTTTGTTAGATATCTATCCCTTTTTTGAGAAGAAAAACTATTTAAAAGTGTTTTTTTCTTATCTATCTGCCATTTTGCTAGCTTGGTTTCTATTTGTCACTTTGCAGTTGGTAGCGCCGCCCACAGTGAATTCTCATTGGTCCAGATTGCTGTATATTACACATCAAACATTCTGATTAGCTATTGTGGCTTTGGGCAGTATTTTCACACATCTGGTTAGGACAAGGTGTTACTTAACCCCTAAAAAGAGACTTCAATGCAGATTTGTTAGTTAATTGCTTTTTCAAGAGGAAAACTTAAAAAAGGGGAAAAAAATACAGATGACAAGATGTTTTTGTTGTTGTTGTTGCTGTTGTAAAATCTTTGGCAAAGGGGTTTATCTCAGAAATGGCTTTTTTTGTCTTCATTTTTTGCTCCACATCTCAGCGCTGGGTTGAAAGTGACTCAACAAAATCATGTACAGAGTCAAAAACATCGATTTTGTCTTGTCGTGAAAGCCAAAAACAAGCAATTTTCTGCCACATTTAGCTGCGTACAGAACTCAAATACAATTAGACTGAAGATTAGACTGACAACATGTGCCCTTAAAACTAGCGGCTTTTATGTCATTGTAAGACAAGGAGATATTTCAGAGTACTATCTAAACACTGTTTAATGGGCGGTTTAATGGGTAATTTTGCAGTTTATGCGTTGTTGTTACAGTTTTACACCATACCTACTTTGCGAGACACTGTATTTGCTATTATTTTGTGACTTTTTACTGTAAGAATGTAATCAGCTCTGGGAATTTTCAATCTGCATGAGATATATGAAGGATAACAAGAACTATATTTCTAAGAATGCTTAGAAAAATATAATTAAAAAATAGCACCTTACAATAGCTCTAAAAAGGTTAACATTTGTATGAACGCTTTGTGAAACATATATATATATATATATATATATATATATATATATATACACACACACTGTTATATTACTTTTTACTCAAAGTAAAAATAATAATCAGCATGTCATGCTAGAGTGATTATGTTGGTAGGAGAACAGCTCTTAAAAACAGATAGTTAAACGCTGGAGGAATTTGATTTACAACACTATATAAAGTGGAATAATCACAGGTTTTCTGGAGGTGTTCTGCATAATAAAGTGCTTTGTTGGTTCATTTTTGCAAGAGTGAACCAAGCTTTAGACAAACAATAAATTTATTGTTTATTTATTTGCATGTGTGGTAGAAATCGCTGCAGTCTTTGGCTTTCTTGACACTTTATTTTGAATCGTGAAGCACCGTCAACTGAATTCCATATTTACGTGTATCAATGTGCATTTCTCTTTTTTAAATTTCATTTTGTGTTATTGTTTTGTATGGTTTTCTCATTGATCATTCATTCTCATTTAGGACGTGTAGCTGTTATATTAATGTCAACCCATCATTTCTGCAGCTGCCCCTTGTGTTGATGGGTCTTTAAGTATTAGGTTCCAGAATTCATAGTCTGAACACACGTGATGAACTACACATCTCCAGATAGACGAGCGGAGTAATAATATACTTTGTATAATAAAAAGAAAACTTTTTAAAATGCATCACCAGCTAGCATGCCAACAAAATGTACGTTGATATTGTAAACAACCGTGATCTCTATGAATAAAATGGTTCTTCGTCGTTATCAGCTTCTGGGTTGTCTTCATTTGAGGTTTGTGTGTTTGTGGTTGAACTGGATGGATGGGGATCATGTGTAGGTCCATACTTCCTCTTTTTTTCCCAGACACCTTCTGGTCCTGATTTCTAAATTGGGTAAAAGGTCCAGGTTTGGCTTTGTTTTCCTGTTGACGTGCTCTCTACTGTCCTTGTACGTACATTAATTATAAACGCATGTTTGCATTGCTTTTGACCATTTTCTGTAGATCCCACCATCTCGAATGCCACGATTGGTCGATTATACTCCTGCCTGCATGGTATTGGTCAAACTACTTTTCAGTCATTGCCTTCAGCAAGTATATAAACAATAGGAAAACAAAGCGAAAACCCGGACTTTTAAAGCAATTTAGAAATCTCGGCCAGGACATGTCCGGGAAAAAGAGGACGTATGGTCACCCTAATGGTGTGAAAATGGCCTCGCTTGTTTTATCATGGCTTGAAGGCAGAACGCGGTTCCCTTCCTGACCGCTAGATGGCACCACGATGTTGTTGAAAAACGTAACGGGGCCGCAGGAGATCTCCGTTCATTGGGAAAGCCCATGCAAATAATCATGCAGACATGGATTTTAATGCAGATGTTGTCTTCTGAGAATAAGATCATATATAAAGAACATATCTAATG
>NW_015505266.1:1096774-1108162 GCF_001515645.1 Sinocyclocheilus grahami | reverse complement strand
CCCCCCCCCCCCCCCCCAAGAAAAGCAAGTATTATCTGACACTTTTAAAAATGATCTGAAACATCAAAACAAGTGGAGTCTACATGCATGTTCCACTTACTTTTGATAGCGAAGTGTCCAATACAT
Source organism: Sinocyclocheilus grahami (assembly GCF_001515645.1). Classification (NCBI taxonomy): domain Eukaryota; kingdom Metazoa; phylum Chordata; class Actinopteri; order Cypriniformes; family Cyprinidae; genus Sinocyclocheilus; species Sinocyclocheilus grahami. The sequence goes on along the minus strand of NW_015505266.1, from coordinate 1,108,036 downwards.
TTTGTCCTCATTTTGAACAGTTTACAAACTGTTTTATCATTTAAAACCCAAACAAACCTCTTAATTGTGACATGTTTTGCATAGTGTTCTTCTGCTATCTTTCTTTACAATAAAATTCACTTTCCTTGATATTATTCAAAGCAACGACTGAAAAAGCGATTTGAGCGAACAAATACATTTTGGTGAGGCTGTATGTATAGTTCTGTGTTTGATTTATGACATTCACCCTTTCCCCTTGTGTCATTGTACATCATACTAATATTTGCAAGTTAGTATTTGCATAATTCCACTGATCTGTGCAGGCTCGGCATAGGCCTACAGTCTCTTTAGGAAAAAAATGATCATTTAATAAAAATTATAAAGTAGACTGTCTTATGTAAAAAGTAGTACCTTTATGTTTCAGCTATCATGAAATATCGTTCTGATGATGTGAAGAGCATTTTCGGTAGTTTTTCTTGGCGTTAACCTTGAAACGTGGTAAGATCAGAAAGCGCCATTTAAAGACACAAAAACAGTTTTTTTTATATATATATATATATATATATATATATCAAGTTTGGTATTCGACCTCTTTAGGAATAATCTTTCAACTTTTTAAAAATAAAGTTTATATAAAATATAGACTATGTATTTTTGTCACTTTGTGATGTGTTTCAGCTATCATCAAATATCGTTCTAATGGTGTGAAGGGCATTTTCGGTTCTTGCTGGCATATTGTCCTTGAAAAGATAATATAAGATCAGAAAGCTCCATTTATACACACAAAAACACATTAAAAAAAAAATATTAAGTTGGTATTCGACATTTAAGAATGGGAAGTGAAAATAAAGCGAATGAAGAAACCTGTAAGCTGTAAGCATGAGCTCTACACGCAATGTAGAAGGTACTTTCATCAGTCCGGTAGTTCCCTCATACGCTATCCTTCTCGTCCACTGTCGTGTCTTTGACCGTGAGCTGCAGCCTTGGCAAGCTGCTGGATTCCCTTTCTGCCCTCTGATTGGCTGTCGAGAGGCGCCGTCCTCCTGGCGACTGGCTTCTGATTGGACGAGAGCGGCTGAGCGGCTGTGGGCTGATGCCTCGTCTCATGAATATTCATACGCGGCAGCGAGCTACATGCGGCCTCACCCTCGGTCGGTTGCTAGACGAGTCTGCTATCTTTCAGCGACTTTATCATCGGTTTCCTTGGACTTTGCCGGACGTTTTCGGATTTAAGGGAAGACAAATATCAGCAAAGGTGGGTGTTTAGAAGCTTGCGTTATTTGTTTGACTCGATAGATTGACGCTTAGTTTGCCGGCCGGCTTTTCCGGAGTGGTAGGAAGCATATAATGCGCGTTCAGAATACAGTTTTTAATACATATTTAAATTCAATTCGAATTAGTTTTACTAAAGACATAATAATCAGTATATGTCATACCAAAGCATGTTTGTACATATTCTGAAAAAGATTAGTAAACCTATTCTTTATATTTCTTGGCTTCTCTGCCTCGTATTCTACATGCTTTTTCTTTTGATTTATATATTATTGTGTGCATCCTCACTAATCTTTCACGCATCTGTGTTATTTCAGGTCACATTATCCGGTTACGACCTGGTTACACGTTTGATTGACGTGTGCAAGCCACGCCCTTGCTTTAAATCCACCTGCGCTCTCAGAAACTCCCTTTAGTGAAGCGCACAAGGAACCTGAGCACTCTCTGGACACGATTAATAGTGGATAAACCCTCCATTAGATATATCTGGACCGTCCAGCCCAAGAATAACTACATCTACTGCTGCTCTTCGTTCTGCTTCTGATCAAAACCCTGCAAGTCAATAGGACAGCAAAGATGATGCAAATCTGCGAGTCTTACAACCAAAAAAACTCCCTCTTCAATGCCATGAACCGGTTTATTGGTGCCGTGACCAACATGGACCAGACGATTATGGTGCCAAGTTTGCTGAGGGATGTCACATTGGACCTGGAAGGAGAGAAAGAGGTGAACTCCTTCCAGGATGGAGACATGTACGGCTCTTATATGCTTCTCAAATCAATTAGGAACGATATCGAATGGGGTGTACTTCAAGCCGACGAGAGGCGCAAGGAAAAGCACGGCGTGACGCCGGCCCTGGAGATGTCTCGCATTGAACCGAATGATGAGGACTTGGAGAAGCAGTTTCATTTTCATCTAAACGGACTGCATACGGTTCTGGCGAAGCTCACCCGAAAAGCCAACACTTTAACAAACAGGTACAAGCAAGAAATTGGTATCGGTGGCTGCGGGAATTGAACTAGAGCTTACTCCATCCATCGCCGGTGGACCGCAAAAAAAGTTCACAAGAGGGTGCAGCAGGGGTTGAAGCCAAATGGGCCCCTGGTGGCTTCCGTGCATCCTTAATTCCCCGGATCGGAAAAAAAGACTTGTATTCGACGCCGGTTTACAAGCACCCTTAATTCCCCTGCTAATATCCCTTGATAGTGATTGCACAACCTGGATACTGGCTTGGAAACAGGCTTTTGAAATGAAATGCGATTTAAGCAGACAGGCCAACATTTAAAATTTAAAAAAAGATATGCAAAAGGCATTTCATTGGCCGTTATGGTAGTGTTGGCAGTGTATTAATGTAGATTATAACAGGCTGGGCTGAGAATTAATATCACTAATTATGTACAAAACGTGCATTTCTACACTGAAAAGCCGCTGGTACTTTATGACGTCAATCGTTGATGGAATCGTATGATGGTTCTTATGGATGTTGACAGATTCCTGGAGATTACGTCACAGTTACTGTTAGTAATTGTCTAGAAGGAAAGTTGTCGTGTATTTTTTTTTCTATCACAAAGATGGTTCGGAAAATAAACATTTTGTAAATGCAACCCCACTGATGTGACTCTTTACTCACTGCAAGTGTTTAACTCATGATTAACAATGAATAATTTCCTTCTGGGATGTCCTTGCAAAATATCACTTTACAGTATGCCTAGTGTACTTGCCTTATCGTGCTCAGCAAACATTGGCCTGTGTTGGCACGCACAGCTGCTGCTGAGGTCCGCAAAGGGATCAGGCACGCTATATTAAGACCTGGCAACATCTGAAAGAGCCGGGCACCTGCAGTGCATTTTTCCGTTTTGCACTGCTGAGTCACAGCTTGAGCTGCACTTAATGACGGACGTCTCTAATCTAAGCTGCCCACACTAGTTTAATAGCCCTAAACGCACTACTGTAAGAAAAAGCCTTATAAACTAAAGGAATGGTTTGCTGATGCCTGTGTGGCCAGCTGGCAGTTTTTTGAGGCATTCTGTCAAATTGAAATTATTAATATGGAATTGTACTGCTCTTTGGAGACTTAGTAAAGATACGCATTAACCCCTACAAGATCTTTTGGAATTTTCAACTTGTTTAAAAAGAATCTAGCTTGATTTGTCTTCAAATTTTGAGTCATTCAAACTGAATGCATAGTATTTCATGCTAAAATCTTGTATTCTAATAAAATCTATAGTTTGAAGTTTTTGTCTGGTGTTATCAAATGGTAAGCACACTTTAGGTTTTGCTTAAACTGTTAATTGAAAATGTAAAATGACATGCGCAGTTGCGCACAAAACAAATTTACATTTAAGATTTGGTCTGGTTTTACAAATGAAAAAAAACATTGGTTTTGCTTAAATTGTAAATATTTTACATTAAAAAATGTAAGACATGCACAGAATCAAATTTATCTGACATCAAAACTTGAACTAATCAGGTTTTACTTACACTGATAATCTCTTTATAGTGTAAAAAGATGTGAACAAGACATGCACACAAGACAAATTTACATTTAAGGTTTTGTCTAAATCATCAGATTTTACTTTAACTGTTAATGATCTTTACACTGACTGAAACGTAAAGTGTAAACCAAAATGTAAAGCATATGCACACAAGACTAAATTGCATTTAAGTTTTTGTCTAAATTTAACACCAGAACATAAATGGACTGTAATCAGGTTTTGCTTAAACTGTTTAAGATTTTTACTCTGATAAAATGTAGACTGTAAAGTGTAACGTAAAGTGAAGTGTAAGACATAAAGGTCAAACGAAAAAGTAAGCAGACATTGCACAAGTCGATTTTACATTAACATTTTGGACTTTAATAAAGTTTTGATTACAATTTTTATGATCTAACTGATACAATTTTAAATATGAAGTGTAAACAAAAGCACATGATGAAATTACATATACATTTTGGTCTAGTATTGACACCAAAACATAAACTGTTACGAGGTTTTGCTTAAAAACTGTTAAAGATCTCTACACTGATAAAGTTGCAAATGTAAAGTGTAAACAAAATGCAAACAGAGATGCACACAAGATTGATTTTTACATTTTACATACGTTTTTGTCTGGTTTTGACATCAAAACATACTGTAAATGGACTGTAATCTTGTTTCTATTATCTTTTCCTGATAAAAGATCAGTGCTTTTACATCACTTTACATGTTATCCGGTTATGAAATATCATGAAAGTAAGACTGTCCATGTAAACATACTCTTTTCAGCAGGTGTCACCACTAAGAAAGGTCACTTGCCTAGTAGGTATGTCCTTAATAAATCATTGAAGAATTATTGCTGACATACAGTTCGGTTACATACAGGGTTGGGTACCGAAACCATTGGCACCGGTACCTATGTAACCGGTATGTACTAGAACCGAATCAGAACGCAGATTTCGGTGCCTCATTTCAGTGCGCCACTTAAATGCTTGAGCGATTAATGAAATAGTTGTTCTCCGAAACGGATGTAAGGATCACCGGCACCGCACGTGAAAAATAATTTCTCGACTGAGAAAATTTACGAACGCAAGTTGGAAAGGTCTAATAATACAAATCCAACACGTCTTTGTAGTAACGAGTGTCCATGTTGTTTTCACATTCTGACTTAAAAGCACAACTCGAGAAATGAGAGCATCCGAGGAGCGCGTGAATGCAGAAATTACACTTGCTCTGATGGCAGCAGGTAGATACCGTTAGCTAGCTAAGCTAAACATTCTTAAATTAAAATGCCTAAAGCTAAACTTCCCTTGTAATGACTTGCAATGAGAAGCGTTTCTAAACCTGTTGTCCAACAAAAGAGAACACTATAACGTTTTTACTCCACAACTGCTTCCTTTTGTGATATGACGTGGCTTCCTGTCACAGAATGAGGCAGAAAATATGTTCTATACTGTAAAAAGCATATGGTAAAAAGACTGTCGATTAGCAATTGATTATAAATATACTTATGAAAATACCAAAGATGGCTTGAATAACACAGATAAATTATACATTGTCGCAGTCAAGTGTTTATTGTCTTTGTTTTATCATTCAAAATGTTTATATCTTCTGTCTACTCAATTACAGCCATAGCAATGCCTTTGTCCATATTAGCAAAGAGTATAGGGATTTCCCGAGTCCTATTACTTCTGTGATGCAAATGTGGAGTTTTTTGCGCGAGGGCGCCCTCTGGCGTCCAGTATGAATGAAACCGACATTAAATGTGTTTATAGCGCTCAATAATGGCCAATCCATCCTATTTTGGGTATTTATTTATTTATTTATTTTTAACGTATCGGTTCAGGCACCGGAACCGTTTTAAAAGTATCGATTTGGCACCGGTATCGTAAAAACCCCAAACGATACCCAACCCTACGTACAGTACTAGTTCATTGCTATCTCAAGTTGTTCTAAATATAGTCATTACTTGGTCCAAAACAAATTTATTGTTGACCCATTTGGCTGAAGCATTACAGGTAGAGATATATTGACTTTGCATTACACAGTTCATTATAGACCAAAAGTTCTGCAAAGTTCTTGACAAGCTGCACACTGTATGGTAAAAAAAAAACTCATTTTTTTTAATACACTTCAGCTTTGTCTGTTGTCTAAGAGCCAAACAATCTACAATTTGCTCTTTGAACTCCATGTATCTTGGAGCTGGTCAGACGAGTAGACAAACTGACCTTTAGTACTGGTGGATCCATAATAGTTCCACCATGATAAAACATGGTTTGAGGTGGGTATCACATGTTTGTCAACTTTCCATTATATTTCCTGCAACATTCCTAGTCCAAACCAAAAACATTTTCTCTCGTCTTCCTTTTTGCACCCTAATTAGGGATGCTGGGAGAACTATACAGGAAAGAAGGCCATCAGTTGGATTTGCTGATCTAGCATTTCTCTAACTTCGACTGTTTGTCTGCCACAGCTGATGTAAGACTAGCCTGTGGCGTGACATACTGAAACTTCCAGGCAGTACGATGGAGTTTTGGAGGATCGTAAGACCACCGGTGTAGGATATGAGGTATGATGCAACGTTTCCTCTGGGTGCACAAAGGGGTTCTGGGATCAGGTGCAACTCAAAAGCGCACACTATTGTTTTCCTTTGCAGAGAATCAAGGCCAAAATGCTTGTGGTGCAAAAACTGCAAGGATGGAAAATGAAGGGAAATTAGGAGAGTTGATATTCTTCAGAATTCGTCAAACCGTTAATTTAAAGTTATTTTAAAACATGACTTGCTAGGTGCAGACGGGTAAAAGTGAGTTACAAACTAGCAGGACAGGCTAATGGAGAGGACGGATGCTGCCATCTTGTTAAGGGGATTGTGTCTTGTCTCCAAGGCAAGAAAATAGCTGTCTTATTACAATTTCTCACTCTTCAGAGTATTTGACGTCGCTCTCTGAGCCATTTCAGTGGCAGCTTGTCAGGTTCCTCAGCGGCCTCACTTTTGGTCATCTGTTACAGTCTGGGACTTCCCAGAATGCAACCCTTCAGAAACATCAGGAATGACATCCTATTCGTCTGGTGACAATAACAAGACAAGCTGTGTACAAGTGCTGCCACCGATGTGGCCGAAACAAACCACATGGCGGTGGTCAAAAATCAGTGTCGCGAAGTTGTTTCTATGGAGACGAGACGACAAGATTCCTGTGTAACGAAATAAGATGGTGTGTAATTCGGTTAGGGAATTGATTTATAGGAAGCTGAATTTAATAACGTGGACTCAGTGGAAGGAGCCAAACGTTTAAACACCCTCAAGAGGCTTTCATTGAAAAGTTTGAAAACTCTCTAGTACGTTTAAATTATATTTTTGTGTTGAAAAATCGTTTTAAAACATCTGAGCTATTGATTTACGCCACCCCCTGTGTGTTGAAGTATTTAGGTTACAGTAGATTACCGTAAATTAGGCGTGACAAACGGAATGGCAATTCAACCGTAATTAAAACATATAAATGGCTCAGTTATACTGTAAATCTTGCCACGGTAATTATTTTTACAACCACAGATTTAAGGCTATCAGTGCATCATGGAAAGCTACATTCACTTATGTAAGGCCTTAATTCACACAAGGGATTGTACAATATGTTAGGAGGTGTAAATTTATATCATAAACAGTTTGTACGTTTTATTGAACAGTTCACAAACTCTTAGTTAAGCTGATTCTTGCAATCCCAGAATGCACCACCTCAGAAAATAATTTCAAGTCTGTCAGGTTGTAAAAACAAACAAAATTTGTTTACACTAATGTACTGTACAAGTCAACAGGGCAAGAAATTCTGGAGAGCTTAAATATGTCCTTTGGAGTAATTCTGCCTTATTATGATCAAAATTTACATCTCCAATGTTTTTCTCAAAATTGTGATTATAAACTCGCAATTCTGACTTTTTCTCAAAATTGCGAGATATAAACTCATCCATAGACTTCCATAGTGTATTACTTTAAAAGATTTTTGCTTGTTTTTATGAACTGAGGGGCATGTCACAGATACTGCTGACAGAGCTTAACTTGTACTGAAACCAGAGCATTCATTTCAAAATGAAGATTTCAAGAAGACTCAAAATGACATTGATGTTTCATTGGTGGCTTTCTAGTTATTTTTCTACAACAATGATGCAGGATCAGAGTTGCTACACAAACAGTTCCTCAAAACATTAAAGAGGAACTATGGTTTCTTATATGTGAAATCCGAGATGTTAGAATTTCTGCTGATTGATTTGTTTCTGGACTCTTCAAAGCACCAGTACATAGATTGTTTTCTAAAGATCTAGAAAGTTCTTTGTGCCTGTAAAATCCATTTTGCTTCTGACTGAAACCTTTATTTTTAAAACCTGGCCTCAGATAGCATCTCGCATCTCCAGGGAAAAGCAGAATATGATCTGGTCAGGCCTGCGCACTGCGAGAGATCAGGTTTCCCGTCATTGTGGATTTGGTTATTGAAATAAGCTGCTGCCAGGTGCCCTCTGGAGCTGATCTGAGATCGGGTTTTGCTAGATCTGCGTGCAATAGTTAAATACAGGAAAGCCGACCTCGGATGAGCGCTCAAGGGCATCGTCGTCATTTAGTCGTCAAAGGATTCTGCTGCGTTTCATCTCGAATGGCCCGCTATGATTACTTACTTTCCATTAAAATGGCCCCTCTCTGCCTTCCTGACATTTTTTCCCAAGCATCCTCTCCACCTTTTTGAAATTTGCCCTAAAATTATTAATGATTCCGATATATTTTCCATGTGAGCGTTGCTGATTTGCATGACTCACAGCGGAGAGAGAGAGAGAAAGCCGAGAGTGGGAAAGTGGGTAATGAGGGAAGGAAAGAGGAAAAATAGAGGAATGCAAAGACGAGACGGCAGGGAGGTGGGCGGACGCAGAGACCAGGGACTCATAATTGCCTTCTGCAGCGAGACTGCAAGATGAGGAGAGAGAGCGCGAGAGAGACAACGCTTTGAAATTTCATCTCAAGGCTCAGGGCCATCAAAGTCTGTAGGGTGTTGAGGCCGCCGCGTTCGACAATTCCCTCTTCTTGTTTCTCTCTCTCTCTCTCTCTCTCTGTTCTGTCGGTGACAACGTGAGGCAGTTATTCTCCGGTGTCTTCGTCGTCTGTCAGTGAAGCCGTTGATAAGAGCAGAGAGCCAAGCACTAAGTGAGTTAGACGGCCAGGCAGACGGCAGCCGATAAACGAGGGTTGAAGGTCAGGAGAAGCCATGTCATGCTCTTAAGCTCTGTGGACAACCCGAGCCGACAGGATGCTGTGACAAGACGTTGAGGCAGTGCAGAATGAATTTAAAAAATGCATAAGTTTTGTGAGCAAGGAACAGTTCACTCAAATGTGAACACAAACCTTTTCAAAAGATGACTTTCTTCTATGGAACATTCAAGTACGTAGTGAGCAAAGATTGTCGAAGTATTTTTCAGTTATCAGTTCATTTTTGAAGTATCTGAGAGTAAACTTTCACTTCACTACATTTCTATGCACAATATCTTACTTTATACTCTGCTAAATGACCTTACTTTATACTACGCTAAATGCCGTTCCTCGTTATTTCGAAGTGCACTCGCAAACAGCTGCAAGAGGCGATTGCGATACTTTTTAATCAATCTGAAACTAGTTTACAAATCTCAGAATGATTTAAATCTTGCGAATTGGAATGAGTCGATCGCCACAGTTCTCAGAATAAGAATGTAAATGTAAGAACTCACTGATTCGGTTGGAAAAGTCTCAACATACTAAATTGATCATATACATATCAGTGCATAAAATCGTACGTTTTTAAGCCACTAGAGTTCAGGAAAATAAAACATGGCATTCCCTGTTATTTTGGAGTAAAAAACTCAAGACTCACTGCAAGATGTGACAGCCATGTCCGATTTGTAAACAAATGATTCTTTTCAATAGTTAACTGTTAGTTAACTGATCTGGGTGCGTTTGCCAAAAGCATTATTAGCTAACTATGGTTGTTAATGCCATTCAACTCTATTGGTAACGGCGGAACTTGCGACCATATAGTATTGTTTATCGTAATGTGCTAAATCAGCTTTGTAAGAATTAGCTGCTCATTGTATAGGCCTAGTAGTCAACATTTGAAGTGGATCAAAAAAGTTAATCAAAGTTGTCCTAAGACAAGAGCACATTTTGGTTTTAGGACAACTTTGATGAAAGGTTTTGATCCACTTCAAATGTTGACTTGTGTATATTCTTGTTTAAGAAACAAAGACTATATTTACCGTTGTTTTCGCAGTTATCACTTATTTGTATATTCTACACTAATCTTCCTTAAGGTTGGTTGACCAATGAATAATAACCTAATTCATAATCTTTTCAGCTAGACATTATTTAAGCAGTACTTTTACTAAATTTAGGAGTAGTTTTTTTTTAGGAGTAGGCTAACGGGGTATCTGTACTTCAAACTTTTACTGTGTTCAATACATTACCTCATAGTCTTCTGAAACCATATGCTTTTTGTAAGATGAACAAACAGTTTTTTGTTTTTTTTCTGTTGAAGAGTTTTGATCCGTGCTAAGATGGGGCATATGTTTTGAGTAACGGGGTTGACACAGGGACAGTCGTCTGTCAAAGATCCTGTGGTACGTCATCGTGGGACAGGAGTAAAGTATGGTGATTGCCATCTTTGAATTTAATTTCCCTCTCTCTCTCTCTCTCAAACGTGTATCTGTCATCCACCAATCAGCAGTCGTTTGCGTGGTCCTGGATCGTGGGGTTTTGCCCTTCATTTTCTGCGTAATTAAATTTTGATTACCCCTTTAGCTCGGCGAGCGGGGGAATACGCCACAGCACACTCTGATTGCCACCACACGCAGACTCATTACAGCCAACTGTGTGTGTGCAAGCGTCGGATCCCCGAGCTTTAGCTCCCCTGAGTTTTTTCTTTACCTTGTTTATGAGGTTGGGTTTCTCTCATCAGCAGCATTAGCAGCTCGGAGCCGAGATGAATGGGATCGTCCTTGCTTGTGGACACACACAAACATACACCCAGCTGCACTCTAATGCTGCATAACTGACCTTTCTAGACGTCCTTGTTGCGAGGGCGAGCGCGCTGACAACTCATAGGCTGCTATATAAATGGATATGTGAGTAGTCGAGAAACTTCCTGCGTTAGCCTATTGTGTGTGCATATTCTTGCGAGTCTCCATTAGTGTGTGTGTGGGCGTTTTAATCAATATTTTTCAGACATTTATTCTTTGAAATACCATGCTATTCTGTAAGATGCCTTAACATAAATGACATGGCAAGGCGACCATGGTATTTTGGACATGTATCATGGTATTCAGTGTCACCATATTTACACCACAATGTACCATGGTATTACTATGTTTTATCAGACATTTACCAAGGTATTACTATGCTATTGATTGAAATATCAAAATGCTATGATATAATACCATGGTATTCTGCAAATGCCATACCAACAAAATACCATTGTACAGTCTTGGATTTGTATCTTGGTACTTGGTTATTCGATATCACCATCTTCTCACA
>NW_015505266.1:1081258-1095864 GCF_001515645.1 Sinocyclocheilus grahami | reverse complement strand
ACAGAGAGAGTGTGTCTGAACCCCGAACGGTATCAGGAAGGCTACAATGGCATTACTATGGTATTGACTGAAATAATTTACTAAGTAAATATATTATAACACCATAGTATTCTGTGAAATGCCATACCAATAAGTACCACAGTACTACCATGGTATTTTGGACATATACCATGCTACTACCATGATTTTCTTGGAAGTACTATGCAAATACTATGGACTATTAATGCAATTACTGTGGTTTATTCCAAAGTACCAGGGTATTACCTTCCAAGTTTGCCACAATACTGGTTTTGTAGAATAAGTACATGAATGTGGTACCATGGCAAGTGATTTTCCCTGTAGAGACCCTTACAAAAAGTATAGTTGGGGTACAGTGATGTATCAGAGGGTAGTACTATGGTACTTTGAAATATACTATGATATTTTATGATTACCATATTAATTTATTATGTAATACATGGTACTCCAAACACTACCATGGCGCTACTATTATATTAGTGCCACCTTTATAACCTTATGGCACCTTTAGGGACATCTTGAAAATGAAAACCAAATAATACTAAAATATTAGTATTAGTTTCTAAAAATGCCAAAATGTGTTTTTCAGTGTTATGGTAATTATAATTGGCTAAATGTAATAACAATAGAAGTCAATGGGCAGTCCTTATGTAGACAGCTAGATAAATGTGCGTGTGTTTGTGTTAGATTGTGTTCCGGTGCCTCTGGCTGTGCTGAACCGCTGTGAAAATGAAGAACTGCTGTGATAAAATAACCGCTGCCCTTGCGGCTTCTCTCTCTCCCTCGTTTCTTTTCTTTCGCTCCCTCTATAACGCCTACGACAGCATTCTACTCTCGCCTGCTGCACAAACTCTTAAACTGCTTTCTTTCTCCTCTCCTCTCCTCTCCATCTCCTTTATAGCAAACAGGCTGATGCAAATGATTGGGCAAGCTGAGCTCCCCCCATCCCTGGTGTTTGGTTATTGATTGGTTAATGCAGGATGTCCGTTTGAGAGCGACGCCCTCTCTCTCCCTGACCATTTGTCAGCACGCTATCAGCTCTCCACGGAAGACCTGCACATCAGGATGAATGCTAATCAATTCAGAGAAGAAAGAGAGAAGATTGGGGAGGGAGGGGGGGGATTAGAAGAGAGAGAAAGAGATGATATGAGACGAGAGGAGACAAGAGGGTGTCTATCCTAAGGTTCTTAACCCTTCACCCTGTCCTAACGCAACCTGCGTTTCCCTCAGACGTCTGTGTATAGTCTAAATATTGGCGTTTATGCACAAATGTCGATGTTTCTTATATCTGATGGTGCTGTGGAACGTTTATTCCTCAGTCTCACTGTGAAAACACATGCTATAAAGAAAGCAAAAACCATTTTGTCTGAAACTCCAGTTAAAGGGTTGTTTATCATTTTATTGCAAGTCTCTAGTAAGAAATGTGGTCACTAAACAAATCTAGTTGCTTGTATGTTGTAGCATTTGGACCAATCAGACACACAACTTTTTGTTATATTTAACAAATAATATCGAACTCCCCGTCACCTAACCAAATGGCCAATTACGAGGGTCTATGGACCCTTCCCCCGAAATGCACCTAACACCTCAGAAAGGCAGAACAGGCCTCTGGTTCCATGGTAACCAATGCTGATATCACTGGTTTTATGGCCTAAAAGGAATGCAGGGGATAAACTCCCTCATTTTCCTCATAAGAAAGACACATAATGCCCAGAGAAATGGACTGTTCTCTAATTAATTCATAGGAAAACCTTTCTTTGATTGAATACATCTTAGAATTGACAAGACAGTTGACCCTGAGTGGTCAGCTAAATATCTACAGTGGATCTAAAATATGAATAGTTAATTATAACTAGTTATGGTTAATTATTCATATTTCCCCATGAGCTGATTCGCTACATGTTAAAGCTATTAGCAATCAGATATAAATGGACATTAACTATGGTAGACTCTAAAGGCTAATTTCTTTCTTCTCTGAATGGACTTAATAATTCATCTTGTCGTGAATCAGTAACAGTAAAAATAAATAGAAACTGTCTGTATGCGTGTGGATAATGGTTGAGTTGGTTGTAGGAGGCTGCTAGCGTGCTAATCTGACGGCATAGCGCATATAACGTCATGTCCGTTAATCTGGCCTGTGTGTGGATCTAGGTCAGATTCCTTCTACATTATCCCTGGAACAACATCAATCAGAGAGCCAGAGAGACAGGCTGAGAGAGTAAGACAGAAAGCAAGTAAGAGAGGGAGAGAGATAGAAGAGAGAAAGAAAGCTGAGAGAGATAGAAAGACAGAAAAATAGAAAGGAAGAGAGAGAGAGACAGGCATAAACTGACATTATGGAGAAGTTGAGAGACAGACAGGATGAGAAACAAAAAGGGGCAGACAGACTGTGAGATAGACAGGCAAAGGACCGCAAAGTTAAAGAAAGACAGGGAGAGAGGGAAAGTGATAACAAATAAAGCAGAGAGAGACAGACGTGAAATTATATTAATGGAAGAAAAAGACGGGCATAGACTCACAGATGGACAAGCGGAGAGACAGTCTGGACAAGAAACAAAAAGAGGCAGACAGACAGTGAGAGAGACAGGCAAAGAACCACAAAGTGAGAAAAAGTCAGGCGGAGAGGGAGATAGACATAAGAAAAGAAAAGAGACAGACACTGGCACATGGACAAGTGGAGAGGCAGACAGAAAGAAAGAGAGACAGGGAGACAGACAGGCCAAGAACCAGAAAGTGAGAGAAAGACAGGCAGAGAGGGAGAGAGATGGAAGAAAAGAAAAGCTGAGAGAAAGACAGAGAAATAAAAGGAAGAGAGAGACAAACATATACTAACAGATGGACAAGTGGAGAGACAGAACTTGAATTTGACATGTTTAGAGAGAAAAATATAGAGAAACAGAAAGAGAGAGACTGACGGAGACAGACAGGCCATAAGACCACAAAGTGAGAGACAGACAGGCAGAGAGAGATACAGAAAAATAGACTGAAATTGACAGGAAAATGGACAAGCTGAGAGAGAGACACCCTAAGAAACAGAAAGTGACAGACAGAGGCTGAGAAACAGAAAAGTGAGAGAAAGACAGGCAGAGAGGGAGAGAGATGGAAGAAAAGAAAAGCTGAGAGAAAGACAGAGAAATAAAAGGAAGAGAGAGACAAACATATACTAACAGATGGACAAGTGGAGAGACAGAACTTGAATTTGACATGTTTAGAGAGAAAAATATAGAGAAACAGAAAGAGAGAGACTGACGGAGACAGACAGGCCATAAGACCACAAAGTGAGAGACAGACAGGCAGAGAGAGATACAGAAAAATAGACTGAAATTGACAGGCAAAGACTGTACAATGTAAAATGGACAAGCTGAGAGAGAGACACCCTAAGAAACAGAAAGTGACAGACAGAGGCTGAGAAACAGACAGGCAAAGTGAGAGACAGAAAAAGAAATGAAATGAGGCTGGCAGAGACCGACAGTGACAGAAAGAGAGAGACAGACAGGCAGAGCGACAGACAGGCATTTCAAAGCTGCAACAGAGTTCTTTAAACACAAAGACGAAGGTTGCGACAGACGCTTTTTTCCCTCTGCGTCTCCTGGCAGTAGTTAATAGATCGTGTTACGTTGATCTCTCTGGTCGCCGTGGTTACAGCACAATAGTTAATAGCCCATTTGAGTGCACACACATGCTGTTATCAGAGCTCTGTGTGTATGTGTGTGTGAGGGATGGTGAGCATATTTTCCTACGTAATGCTTGCGTAGTTAATGTGCACTTGTCTGTGTGAAAGACAAAGTATGCACGTGTGCAAGTCGCGTGAACTTATGTTCCTGCGTAATTCTTTTTTGAATATAGTGCACAGGTGTGTGTGCTGCTTTTTCTGTTTTGTTTTCTCTCTCATTTGTTATCATGAGCAGCACAAACATACGCGTAGGCCTTCACCATGACAGCGCACGCAAATACGCGCATGGCCCAACAATAGCGAGGGAGCGAACAGAGCAATGGGACAAAATACACATACTAGATGATGACAAACACTGTTGTGCTGCAGAGCAACAAAAGTCAAAACTGTAGTATTATATATAATATCACTACTGACTGATAGTATACACAAATAATATTTAAAAATTTTAATTTAAGTTTTTAATTTTTATATATATATATATATATGATATTTCTCTTCATGCTCTTGGTTTCTCTAGAGATAATTGGTGGGCGTGTTGCCATGGTGCCAAACACACCCACATCTTTGTGTCAGGACCTGGTACTGTTATTACTGTCAACTTTACGCCAACTTTCCTGGTAGCACATTAATATGACGCATATTGACCTGCATTGTGCTGACATGGCATCACTGATCAGATTACACAATATGTTTTCTTCCCATGCAATATCAAAGCTTCATGTACATCTCCAATGTGTTTAATCAAAAAACAGTGAATTCACCATTACAAGTGCAACATCTTAAAATGTGTGATAATGTGTGTTTATTTTTCTAGTTAAAAGAGCCTTTGTACCTTCAAAGGTCTTGTACAGACAAAACACACACTTTATCTACATTGCTGGTAAAGACAGCATACAAATGCTGTTTTTACAGTTAACAAGCTGTTAACTGGCTGTGCAAAACACACACACACACACACACACACACTTAAGTTTGGAATAACAGCATTGCTGCATACAGCTGATGTCATCGCATGCTGTTGTTGCGGGTCCATGCTCGGCTCCAGCAGATCCCTTGTTTACATCACATTACGGTGCATGTGTGTGTTTTTAAGACATTGCAAGAGTCCCAGAGTGTTTACATATGCCTGTTTGTGCAGCTGAGACTTCTAGAAAACAACAGCAGTGCTAATAACAAGCAGTACTGAAGTAGTGAGCAGTTTAGAAGGCTATTCTATAAAACTAGTGTAATTATTAATTACATCTAATAATAATAATAAATATTACATCTAATAATAATAATAAATATTACATAATAATAATAATAATAATAATAGTTGTGATCATAACTGGCTGGTTGTACATTGTTTCACAAACATATGCATATTTATATGTGTATTGATAAATAATTAATAATATTAAAGGATAATACAATAAAATCTTATAATAATAATAATATAATTAAATATATATAATTAATAATAATGAATAATATTAATTATTATTCTATTAATATACTAGTATTGTTTAATAATAATGTATATATTATTATTATCATAATTACAACTACTACGACTACAGTGACAGCTGACTGTACATTATGTCTAATTTATAAATGTTTTCTATAATAATAAAATAATATTACCTAATAATAATAATGTATATATTATTTAGAATAAACTGTTAAGTTAAATTATATAAAAATGTTATACAAATAATTGATCATAAATAATAATGAATAAATATGATTTAAATAATATTCTAATATGATCTAATAATAATTTTAAAATATATTATTAAAATGTATTATTATTTTTATTATTATGATGGCTGACTGTACATTAGGCCTAATTTATAAATGATTTCTATACGCAAAGGTTAATTTCCTACGCACACACATTTATCGGACACATGTGGCCACTGCCGGTTTCCTTATCGAGCATGTAAAGGTCAGTGTGACTGAGCCATTTGCTCTTCAACTGTTCATGGTGTGTTTCGGATCAAAGGCCGTGATACGACTTCAGAAATCGACTACAAAGCAACATTTAATCTATATGTCTGTCTTTCTGTTATGGAAGCCTGTTTCCACCACTGACTAAAAAAATTAAATAAGAAATTTGAGACTATTTACCTCACAATTCTGACTTTCTTCTCACAATTCTGCAATTGCAAGTTATAAAGTCAGAATTGCGAGATATAAACATGTAATTCTGAGAAATAAAGTCATAATTGCATGATATAAACTTGTAATTCTGAGAAATAATCAGAATCAGAAAGAGCTTTATTGCCAAGTATGTTTGCACATACAATGAATTTGTTATAGTGTCACAAGCTTCCAGTACACGGAGACAACAACAACACACAGATAATAAAAATGAGATGTGAATAAAATAAAATACACATGCATAAATATAAACCACAAAAAAAGAATAAATTGTATGTACAGGTGTGGTATAGATGGAATAGGAATAGAATAAATTAAAATAAGTTGTACTAGGGTTTAGGGTGATAAATAATAAAGTCAGAATTGCATGATATAAACTCGCAATTGTGAGTTATAAAGTCGAAATTGTGAGATTTAAACTCGCAAGACTTCTTTCCTCAGAATTGTGATTTTATATCTCAAAATGTTGACTTTTTTCTCAGAATTGCGAGTTTATATCTTGCAATTCTGACTTTATAAGATGCAATTGCGAGTTAAGTCAGAATTGTGAGATATAAACTTGCAATTATGAGAACATATCAGTCTTTTTTTCCATTCAAAATTGGACTATGACTCACAATTGCGAGTTTATATCCCACAATTCTGAGAAAAAAAATTCTGAATTGTGAGATATAAACTTGCAATTATGAGAACATATCAGTCTTTTTTTCCATTCAAAATTGGACTATGACTCACAATTGCGAGTTTATATCCCACAATTCTGAGAAAAAAAAGTCCGAATTCTACATCATGTGTCATTCACCAGTGAGAAAACTTTATAGTACCAGTTAGTAAAAGTACTACAATATCAGGAAGGAAGATTGGGTTGTTGATGTTTGTCTGCCATTCTCGCTCTGTCTTCACAGCATGCGTGAACGCGCCGATAACGTATCCTCTCTGTGCGAACAGGGTGGGCAGAGGTATGCAAATACATATGTTGACAGGCAGGTAGGAAAGCCAATTAAAACGCTCGGACCAAGCGTTTTGATTGGACACACATTTCTTGGTCCTACGCCTTCCACAGAATATATAAATACAGATAAATACATTTAGACCACTTAACTTAATGATTGCTATCGGGATGTGAAGAGACTTTCAACCAGCATAACAAAAAATGTTTCTGAAGACAATCACCTATTGCACCTTTAAGTCGCTTAACCGGCTGCTTTTACAACAAAAACAACTAGAAGCTAATGACACCGGAAGCCCCGCACATTCAAGTTAATGGTCACGCCCATTCTTATACATTAAAAATAAGGTGGATAAATCACCATGGTAACACCATGGTATTCTAAGGGTGTGGTCTATAGGCTACATATTTGTCTCCCTCGCTCTTATATAACCAGCTGTGGTGGGTAAAACTCATATTTTATAACTCCGTTAGAGCGAGCCCTGAGCCCTGGTGCTTTTCTCCCTCTGGGTTTGCGGTCTGGCTCATTCTCTCCGCACTTGCTTCCTTCCCTTGATCCATCACTCATCCCTCCGTCTCTAATCGTCCCTGACTGGACGCGCTGATGTCACACTCTGTTGAGAAGCTCAGCGGCTTTTCTGCAGCCGTGCTGACGGAAAGATTTGTGCGAGGAGCGTGAGACAGAGACGGGGGATTTTTCTCTGACTCACTCTGAGTCTATCCTCTGTGTATAAATAGATCTGACACACTCGGTCCTGCACATGCCGTAGGGAGCACGGCTTGTGTTTACAGGAACGACCTGAAAAAAGAGGCTTGACTTCGGTTTGTCGGTCGTACAAACTGTATTCAAGCTACTGTTTTTATTTACAGGACAATTCGAGAGTTATTAAATGCAACTAAGTGGCTTTGTTTGGTATGAAGGCTGTTTTCAGATCTTGGGTCTGAACATACCGCGCCCGATTTATTTGAAAACATGAAATTTATAATTAACTTGCATTTCAAGTCAGGTGAGCGCTTGCTTAGGGCGACCATACGTGCCATTTTCCCAGGACGCGTCCTGGCCAGGATTTCTATACTGCCTAAAATATCTAGGTTTTGGCTTTGTTTGCTTGTGCAGACCGATCGGTGTATGATATCAAAATACCATACAGACGGTTCCTTATGCTTTCAAAATGCTCTCGAGGTATTTTAATGTCATACACCGATCGGTCTGAGGAAGAGGACTACGGAAGAGGATTAGGGCCAAGCAATAATAAAAAAACGAAGCCATCTCGAGATTAAAGTCATTAAATTTCGAGAAAAAAGCCGAAATAAAAATTTGAGAATAAACTCGTTAAATTAGGCCACGAGAAAAAAAGTTGTTCAATTTCGTGAAAAAAAGTCTAAATAAAATGTTGAGAATAAACTTGTTAAATTACGAGGAAAAAGTCGTTAAATTTTGAGAAAAAAAGTTGTAAAATTTCGAGAGAAAAAAAATCTAGTTAAAATGCGAAGAATAAACACACTTGTGTAAATAGCGTCTGTTTGACACTCTCCGAGAAGAAATGAACCTGAAAAGAGTGTTTATATGCGTTTTAATTCAACATTTTTCTTAAAATGTAACGATATTCTCTCAAAATGTTAACGACTTTATTCTCTAAAAAAAATACAAATACTAACAAATAATATAAATTATATATATATTATATAAAATATATATAAAGAATATTTTTAACGGTTTTTAACGGTAAGTACCAATAATAAATAAATAAATTAGTTAATTAATTAATTTATTTATTATTGGTACTTACCGTTAAAAACCGTTAAGAAATAATTACAGAGCTTAACAAATAATAATTAACAAAAAATATGTTTTTATTGAATTATAAATTAATTCAATCAAAATAATAATAAATAAAAATAAACAAAATTATACATTAAAAAGTTTAACCACCAAAATATATTATTTATTATTATTTCATTTGTTATTATTCATATTTATTAAAAAAAAAGAGCTATAGCCACGTTTAGGTTATCTTTGAATTCTGGACTCCCACTTCCCTAAAAGAGGCACAGTATAGTGCCTTATACGGGGCCTGCATGTGTGTCTGCACCCAAACACCGGGTCAAGGACAAGCATCAAGTTCTAGGCTAGTTTGAAAACATCTATAAACAGAAGTGCTGTTACAAGAACTTCCCAGCAGCCTTAGAGAGCATGAACAGGGCGTGTGGACCGTGTGCATGTGCCTGGATGTCCTCTCTGTTTGCATGTTGTTATTCTTTGTTCATTCAAAGTTGTTGCTCCTGCACAGTTCCTCACTGTAGCCTACAGAAGTAATAACCTTGAATGTTCAGGTTATATTTGAGATGTTTGTGTATAGTTTTAATTTTTGAGACTCAAGTATATCATAGCTTTAAATTTGCGTTCATTTAATTGACATTTTCCCAGATGAAGTGTTGTTGCTGCTTGCTAAAATAAGTTTTGTTTGTGTGTTTACTGTACTGTATGTCTGACTTGAGTGAAAGACAGCTTCTTTGAATGTTGACGGTAAGTTGTTTATTTATAAGTTTGTTGATATCCATTTCAAAAATGTACTTGGAAGGTTGTTTGTACTTAAGAAACGTTATTGTTCGTTATGTTAATGTTGTTGTTTTTAGCTCCGTACACTGAGGAGAACAACATGTGTGATATTTGATGTGTTACCACCTAGTACCAGAGAGGGAGGGTGCCCTGGACTCGGCCACGCCGCTGTTGGAGAACACGATCGAGGATGGTACGCTGTGTTATGTTAAATAAAGTCTAACGCTTGAAAGCTTAACTGTACTGACTGTATTGACCGTCGATTCCTATTTCATGTATATCAGACAATTGTTTACAGTTCTTGCACAAGGTACACATTGTTTAAAATTAGCTTTTTATATTGTAATTTAAACTATCTTTGCCTTGTGTATATACTTTTTGTATATTTTTAGAGTAGGTTTTCGGTTTATATTTTTACCTTTGTATTTGTGTTTTTGCTTAAATAAAAACTATCAAATAAGTGTACCTCCTTACTATATTAAATATTTCATATTTTATGAGCAGGTAATGTACCTCTTGATAAAGACAAATGATTAATGCCATAATGATACAAAAGTTTATTGAAAATTCACTTTACAGAACAGGCTACATGAATAGTTAACTATTCAAGTAACGCATCACAGTTGTTATGCTTACACCAAAAAGATGTCCAACACTTCTGTACTCAGCGCATGTTGCAAGCTTCCACAGTGCGATGTGTACTCTTTTCTTTAGAGGAACACACACGCGGAAGTTTGTGTCCCGGCGTGTAAACTCTGCTGATCACGGACTGGCCGGAGCAAATCGTCACTACCTGCGTCACTGAACTTGCGACATGAGACACAAACAGATCCGCTAGATTTAAATCAGCACAGCCAGCGAAGGATCGAACGCAACTGTTTTGAACGAGCGCACCTTTTTTTAACAACCAAAAAGTGGCTGTTGTTGATAGCAGAGGAGCGGATCCAGCGAGAGCAGCGGAACTGCAGTGGAAACGCAAACCGAGCCGAACCGAGCCGAGTCGTACCACGCAGTGGAAAAGCGGCAACAATCACATCCCACCACTCTGAAGCTCGGTTAAATGTCCAAACAGATGGTCTGTTGCGGCGACTTTAAGCAACTGTTTTGAACGAGCGCACCTTTTTTTAACAACCAAAAAGTGGCTGTTGTTGATAGCAGAGGAGCGGATCCAGCGAGAGCAGCGGAACTGCAGTGGAAACGCAAACCGAGCCGAACCGAGCCGAGTCGTACCACGCAGTGGAAAAGCGGCAACAATCACATCCCACCACTCTGAAGCTCGGTTAAATGTCCAAACAGATGGTCTGTTGCGGCGACTTTAATTTTGCGAAATGTGGAAGCTCTGTAATACGCATTTTAATATGTTATACTGGCAGTTAAGTTCATTATTTGCTTTGCGACAGAGATAAAAGTTAGCTAGTTATGTGCTTTTAGATGCTTACCCTTGCACGCCGTCGAGCAAACCAAGTGTTGTCATATTGTATTTTTTAGCTGTTTTGTTTGGCTGCCATCAGCCTCTTTTGAAACAGACTCATTCGTCTTGCAGTTAAAAACATCCACATGCCGAGAATGAAGAACACCATTCCATCGATATGCTCCATTGTTGTGTGTTAGTTTGTGGCAGGTTTACGATGATCAGACGGCAGTAGAGGCGGCGCAACTATAACGACATGTGAATAATGCCACCCACTCTAAAGCGGTACTAAACTGCAGTGGAAACGCAAACCGAGCCGAGCCGTGCCGTGCCGTGCCGTGCCGTACCGAGCCGTACCATGCAGTGGAAAAGCGCCATAAAAAAGTACCAGGTACTGTACCCAGTGGAAAACCCCCCAAAAGTGAACCGTACCATGCAGTGGAAAAGCGGCTTTAGAGCAAGACTTGTGAAATTCAAGCTTTATTATGGACCATGTGCATGTCTCTTTTAAGACAAAAATCATGTAGAATGAGTAATGTCCCACAGACGCCGAGTAACAAAACAGGTGGTTTTAAAAACCAAGAGAGTCTGCCAAGACTGTAAAGGGTATGTGCTGGCCAGTCCACTGCGGTTTCTGGCCAAGCTATCGTTTATTAGCTTGCACATGTTGCCTTATTTTAACGCTGGCATTCCCGCTCAGTTTATGATTCTAAATATAGAAGTGCGATGACAGAGCGTGAGTGCACGAGCCCAGCGAGTGATCATCTGGAGGGGACATTCACATCGGCCTTATCAGCTGTACAGAAACACCACTAAGATTAGGCTACACACTGAGTACACGCGTTTAGCATCTGTGTTAGTGGTGCACCTAATGCACCATTTCAAAGAACCATTGCTCAAAATTTTGGCAACATGTGTGTGTGGTTTTCCATTTTTAGGCCTACTTATTTTTTTTTTTTGATTTGTTTTAACGTTATAGCCTCCTCATCTTAAACTTACGCTACTTACTGTAATTTAGCATTATGTTTACACTTTTTCATTTAGCCAAAATGATAGTTAGTATCAGATATGATATATATTGTTAAAAGTACAATAAAAATATGCTATGATTCCATTGACAAAATCTGAATGGATTAGCTACATGTAAATTATTTGTTGCAAAAATGCTGTATAGTTTAAATTTGATAACTATAATCAGTCTTAAGGGTAATATACTGCATTAACTGGTGGAAGTTTATTGTAGTTGTATAAATCTGATTAAAGCATTATAACTCGTGGCTTATTGCTGTAGTAATGTTTATAGCTATATTGGACCATTTAGTGAGAAATAAACATACTATTTGTTACTGATCTTCTGATCAAGTTTATGACTGACTTGATGTGTCGAGATTGTTATCTGTTAAATACTTTTAATGTCTTACTAAGGGGTTAAACTGAGGATACTCTATTTTCAATTGGAATACAGGCTACTTCTTGAGTCACAAACTGTTTCTGGTGCTTGAAATTGTTGACAGCGTGATGAACTTCTTGTGGATTTCCCGCGCTTCAAGAACAGTGTGAAGTTTCGACACCATTTCACATCAACAGTTCAGCGAAAACATGTTTTGATCTCCTTGTAAAAATGCAAGTGGTAAGGTGTAATATGTGGCTATTGATAAACAAAAAAAAATGAAAAAGAGATGGAGGATTGAGAAGCTGTGTATAAGAGTCTGGGGCAAGCAGTCAATATTACTCAAGGTGGGTTTCTTTTTTAAAATATTGGACTTCCCCCGTTATTGCCCAGGAAATAGTTTATTGAATGATTACTTTTGTTGCAGGGCATGTTGTCACAATGGAACTCACCATTAAAAACCTATTAAAAGCATTTCATCAGGCAGTGCCCCCTATAAAAACAAGTATCATGTGAACACCTGCTCTTATATCAGGTCTATTAAAGTTTCAAAGCAAAGCACTAGATAAGCGTGTGTGTTGACAGTCAGCTTCTGTCTGGATTAGGTTACGTCGTCTAGTTTCTCTCTGGTGACCTCGAAGACTCGCTGAGTTGTGCGTGGATTTAAATAGTTTTTGTTCATTTTAAAAATAGATAAATAAATAACAGTAGTAGTAGCCTAATAACGAATCGAACATTATTAATACTACTGATAAAATGTAAAGCAAATTTAAGCAAAACTGACGTTTGTGTCCCTATAGCACACCTATAGCAAGATGTCTGTTAAAGATCGCTAAAAGCATCTGCTGTGTACAAACATCTGACAGACGTCTTTAAGATGTCAGTTTTACATACATTCTAAATCATAAACATCTTAAAGGCACAATATATAAGTTTTCACTACTAGAGGTCGCATAAACAATAACAAAGGGAAGCTTCATGAGGCTATGAAGGAGGATGTTCATGGATGAGGTAATGATTTTTTTTTTTACCTGTACCTTCCACAGTTATTCAAACAGTGAATAAATTATACAGAGAATGGAGCAAAGAACATTTACATTATCAAAGAACATTATGACTGACTTAATTCTGGCGCGAGTTTAAGCACTCCCAAAAAACTCCCCTTATAATCAGTAAAGCTGTCTATACACGGTTTGATGAATGAATCTCTTACTTACATCATATGTACATCTGCACTTTGTTGATTATGATGAGAGAATTCGCCAGAGAGCAGAATCCAGTCAGCGAGCGCATGCAGTGAACAAAAACTCTGATTGCCTCTGATTGGCCATTGCATTCATGAACTCAACAGACTCGTGTGTGATTGGTTATAATGCGCAACGCTGTAAAAATGCGTTAAAAAATCATGGCGCAACATTGAGCAGATCTAAATTTAATGCTGCGGTCAACACTTTTCATTTAATTTTCATTTTATTTGCGACAGCCGTAATGGATTTAGTTTAACTGAACAGCAGCATTTGTGTGCGTGTGTTGACTAGTTTCTACAAGCGATAGTGCGGATATTACATCATTGATCTGCGACAATAACCAGGGACATGCCATAAATTATAATTTCTCTGGATTTACAAATCCTTGGGAACTTTTGGGATAACAAATACACAACTGCATGAAATATACCACAGTGTGCAAGTAGTTTTTGGATATTTTATTACAAATATCTTACATATTGTTGTGCCTTTAAAGGCATCTAATAAACGTCTATGTGACATCTGATAGGAAACGTCCTATGGACGATGTGTTTGTGTGGAAGGTGAGCTTGAGGTTTTTTTGAGATGCTTGAATTTGTGTTTTCAGTAAAAAAGGAGAGACAGAAGACGTGTTGTGTGTGTGTGTGTGTGTCAGGGCACAAACAGTGTGACTGACAGGATGTGACTGTCACGGAGACACCATCTACAGCCACAGAATCAATCACACAGCCAGAGAATCAATCACGCAGCCACGCCCTCAATCACCAGAGTACTGAGCACCTGCACCTCATTATCACGCACTATAAGAGCACACTCACCGCTGGTCTCAAGGTTACGCCTTCAATGTCCTTCTCGTTGGCGCTGCTAAAAACAAAACAAAAAAAACAACAAAAAAAACACAACACACAACACACAACACACCCAAACCTGTACCTTGTGCTCTGCCTATCACCAAGATCTTTGTATGCTCAAAGGACGGTGGACTGGAAACCGGGTGTCTCAGATAAGACTGTTCTCATGCACTCTCTGCCACATTCACCTCAATTGCTTCCACGGAGATACCTCTGTTGATACAAGTTTGTGTTTACTTAATAAAAGTGAAGTTTACGTTACCTGCATCTCTCCTAGTCCTTGTCTTTGGCACACTGTGCACTGTAAAAAATTACCGTGAATTTAACGGTAAAAGACTGTAAAAATGCTACAGTAAAATCCT
>NW_015505266.1:1042610-1080698 GCF_001515645.1 Sinocyclocheilus grahami | reverse complement strand
GTTTTTTCTTATCAGTTTTGTATATTAGGGTTGTGTGTTACACCTAATGTTGTTAAATGAATGTTTATTGCATTATTTCAGTTTCATGCGTGTTACCATGATGGTGTTTGTGTGAATGACACTGTGCACCTTCTATATGTTATTATTTAAAAGCTGCTTGTGATGGGCTTTGGTTCATCATGTGACTTTCTCATCACCTGAGACTTTCTACCTGCATTTGGTGGTTATCAGTGTATTACAAAGGTACAAAACAGATTTCAGTACTTCAATAGGTTGGTATATTAACATTATATCAGTTAATGAAATTACAGTATTTAACTGTTATTTTAAGTTAAAACCGTAAATCCTAAAATGTTGCTACCGTATTTTTTACGGTAAAATTCCGGCAACCACAGCTGCCAGTTTTTTACCGTAAATTTACAGATTTTTTTTTTACAGTGTGATGGAGACATCACAGCTGAAAGAATGTGCATCAATTGCTTCTGCAATGGTCCTTGTTCATTTACTATAACAGAAAAACAGATTAAGTGTATATATTTTTTATTAATAGTCTAGGCATTATATTTTCATTTTTATGTTTAATTATAAACATAATATAATTTAAAATGTACAATTTACTATTATAATTTACTATATTTATTTTAATATATACATTATGGGTATAAATTATGTACAATTTTAAGTAATGTTATGTTTATAATGTAGTCGTTTAAATGTTTTATATATATATATACACACACACACACTATAGGTATAAATTGTTCATAATTATATTGTGTATTGTACTATATTGTGTATATAGGCTACTGTTATACTTTGTATTCATAATCATACTATAATTTCAAATATCATAATATTTTATATTAATAAAAATTATATCTCTCAAATATAAGATTTAATAAAATACAATATTAATTGTCATTTAAAATTTTTATTATAATTATAATATATATTATATTTCTATATTTATAGTTGTATATGAATTAAAATATTTTACAATTGTATATTTTAGACAATATAAAACTCTAGCAGCTCTTTAGCGCTGTTTTTTCTGCTCTGACAGCAGACGCATGTAATGACACCGTGTCGTTGAATCGGATCAAAGGGTCACGTTGACGGAGAGCTCGCTCTCGCAAGAGTGTATAATAACAAAATTATACAGCTGTCAGTGCGGTCTATAATACATTGTGGTGTGTTTCTCTGCATCGCTCATTTCCCCATAAACACACATCAATCAAGCTCCTGCTCTCTTCCTGATCACACGCTCCGGCTCAGCCTGCTTCCCGAGATAAATAACGCTCCCGGAAAACCGTCCATGAACACGGGCGGAGAGCAGCGCTGCTCTTATTCCCTAATATTCATAATTTATGCCTCTAACGACGTCTGTGTTTTATGTGCTGCAAACTAGAACTCGTCTAGAGCTTTTATCTGATTTTGCGCGTTTGTTTAGTCGACTTGTTTTATTTATCAGCCCGTCTTTGGGTTCTTTTAGTTCGAAATTAAAACAGTGTCAAATTTTTCATCTTTGCCTTTGAGTAATAGACTGCACAACTGTCTGTATCTATTATGTATGAAGACATTTTTCACTACTCTTATTGCTCATATCAGGGGCGGATTTAGTGAATTGGGGGCCCCAGGCAAAATAAAGGAATGGGACCCTATACATTTGCACACATTTTCCTAGATCAACCTTGAGGTTCCTTTTTTGTTGTGATGCTTGCTGCTGCACAATGGTGCCCCATAGTTGTGTCCAATGTTTCTACATTTTTCATGTACATGTTAAAATGGCTTTCTTTCATGTTGTAGACCACGAAATAGCAACTGATTTACAGTTGAGATACAGGTTTTCACAAAAACAAAATAAATTATAAAGTGATAAACCTCACAATTGAGCCTTTAAACCAGGGGTGAGTCAGAAGTATCAATTATATTAATTTAAAATGGGGTTATGTGGGTGGATTTTCGCATTGGTCTGAACAAAAACTACAGACTGGATTATTGAAAATGAACATTCATTCTCTGCCAGTAGGAGGTGCTTTTGGAACGTCAGAAATATAGAATGAGAAAAGTGTGAAAAAATATAGGCTATATTGATGAGGAAAGTCCACTGATGAGTTACCAGTGTAAGGCCTGTGTGCAAAGGCTGTCTAATTCTAAACTTTAAAATACATTTCTTTTTAGTTATTTTAACTACAAATTTTAATAAAACTGAAAAAATAATGAAAAGGCAATTATATATTTACACACCTAAGGATTATATCAACAAAAAAAGTAACTGCGTATATGTCCTCTACTTGGTTCCTTCTCATAAATGAGTAAGCGGCATTTAAAACAATTATTAACATATTACACACTGTTTCTCAATATTTAATTACAGCTTCAGATACATAATATTTTCATCTCCTTCAAGCAGTATACACAAAGCACGTTCAACTCGGACGGTTGTCGTGGTATTAAACACCGTAAACATCAACCGTTCGCGTGTCAGCCCTTAATGCGCATCTCCTATATGAAAAGAGTTTTAGGAGGCCCTTGGCTTTTGGGGGCCCAAGGCGGTCGCCTACCTTTGCCTAATGGGTAAGTCTGCCCCTGGCTCATATGTAGGCTGAGATTTTACTTTGGCCTAGCAAACAAAAAATGCCAAGGTAATAGTTGTAATAGTTATACATGAGTCCCAATTGTCCTCGGTGTTAAAAGATGGATTTCAAAATCATACAGTCAATGTTGGAAAGGGTTCAAATATGCAGAAGATGCTGGAAAACCAAAGAATGTGCAGGAGCTGGAGGATTTTTCTGAAGAACAGCAGGCAGTTGAACTGCTCAGGACAAACAAGGGACTCATGAACAACTATCACAAAATATAAAAACAGTCCAGGAAATGACACATAGTATTAAGATTCATGTATGTAAACTTTTGAATGGGGTAATTTTTATAAATTCAGTTGTGTTGTGGAGTATATGTAAACATCTGTTATGTGAAATAGCTTATTCAGGACAGTACTAAATAAAAAATAACATGCAATTTTTAAGATCCCTCTTATTTTGTTTCAATTATTAATATTTTGCATATTCTGCAAGGGGTATGTAAACTTATGAGCACAACTGCATATATCAGTTGAGGCAGTGTGTCCTCAAAATACTGGATGAGAAAAAAAATTCGTAGTACAAAAGCAAACCAACACCAATATTACAAAATGTAACATTAAAAAGTGTATAAATCATTTGTTTTTCTGCATCTCCCTCGCCTCCCCTGAGCTCATTGAGTTTTAACAGATCCCATAGGCCTGAGGCCCTGTCCACACGAACACAGTTATTTTAAAACCGCAGCATTTTCTACGTGGTTTGGCCACACGCAAACGCAGCACCAGGTCACTGAAACCGAACATTTTTGAAAACGCCTGCCAGGGTGAAGATTTTCAAAAACTCCGGTTGCAGTGTTATCGTGTAGACAGCGAAACCGGAGTTTTTGGCTTGTGATGTTGGAGCCTGCGCTGTTATCTCCACCTACTGGAGACTTTTTCAGGCTTCTGATTGGCCAACATGGCTTTACGGTTGAGATTATATCGCCACCTGTTGGTTTGGCATGCTCTTGACAGTGCTTCATAGCATGCGTTTGCGTTTTCGTGTGGACAGAGATTTTTTTTTTAAACGGAAGAAGGAAAAACTCTGTTTATAAAAATACCCGTGTACATGTGGACATGGCCTGAGTTTACTGAGGGGAATGAATGGTGGAAAGTCACGTAAGAGGAGGCATTGTCTCCACTGCGATATGATTGGATATGACTGGTTATGGTCGGGGGGTGATTGGTTAATGCGATAAATCCCGCCTCGAGTTTGCGCACGTTCACAAACCAGTTTGAAGGAACAATATAATTGCGTTAATGGGAAGACTAATTTTAAAAAGTAAGTAAACAGCTCACACACTTAGATATAACCACTTTGTTACGTAAAAATGCTTAAAATGGCATGAAAACATTATCTGTGGGTGTTTTTAATGAGTAATCAGCTTGTTGAAATTTAAAGTGAATCTCTACGTCTGTGACCAATATTTACAGAGCTTTGATGACTGATGATATATATATATACATATACATACTACCAGTCAATTGAATATATTTTAAAATGTAATTTATTCCTGTAATTTCAAATCTAAATGTTTAGCATAATTACATGATCCTTCAAAAATAATTGTAATATTCTGATTTGCTGCTCAAAAAAACATTTAATATTATTATGTTGAAAAGTATTTTTTCAGGTTTCTTTGATGAATAGAAAGTTCAGAAGAACAGCATTTATCTGAAATAGAAAGCTTTTGTAACATTATAAATGTCTTTATCATCATTTTTGATAAATTTTAAGCATCCTTGCTAAATAAAAATATTGATTCCAAGCTTTTGAATGGTATAGTGTATAATGTTACAAAAGCTTTTTATTTCAGATAAATAACATTTTTGGATCTTTCTATTCATCAAAGAATCCTGAAAAAATTTACTCAACTGTTCTAAATATTGATAAAACTAACAATAAAAAATATTCTTGAAAAGCAAATCAGCATATTAGAATGATTTCTGAAGGATAATGTGACACCGAAGACTGGAGTAATGATGCTGAAAATTCAGCTTTGATCACAGCAATAAATTACATTTTAAAGTATATTCAAATAGAAAGCAGTTATTTTAAATAGTAAAAATATTTCACAATATTACTGCTTTTGCTGTATTTTGGATCAAATAAATGCAGGCTTGGTGAGCAGAAGAGAATTCTTTAAAAACATTACAAATCTTACTGTTCAAAAACTTTGGACTGGTAGTATATATATATGCACGCATGTCATACTTGTTTATGGGGTTCATAAAAGAGGAAGTCATTGCAGTGAATTCTATGAACGTCTCCAATCATAGTAGCTTGATTCATAATAGACGTGTTTCTGCCGGACTGATTGCGATTGACATTCACATGGCGGACTCTATGCTTGATGTTGTTGTGGTTTATCACAGCGGATGTTAATTCTGTCTATTTTAGTGGTCAACGCATTGCTAATAATAAACTGAAGGAGGAACTGAGAGCCAATCAGAGACAGCATGTAATTTTCAGCTGGTTGTTTCACACTTTTTCTGGGTCTTTCATCAGATCTGTCAGCAGGAGTTGGGCTGTTGTAAAGCTCTTAGGGGTTTTTTTGTGCTCCGAGTGGACGAGATCAGTGATGAGGTAAAAACACACATGCTAACTCACTGCGCACTCAAAACCCGCCAAACATCACTATGCTGACAGACTTTCTTGCTGCTGCTTTGCCGGGCTATTTGTGTATTTTTTACTTTTCTGAAGAAAATGTGACAAAAACCCCACACATCTTTTGCATAGATGGTGCCATCTATGAAAAAGACGTGTATGGTTTTTAGCAAGTTGCTACTGTAACCTACAGTAAGGGGTTTTGAGCATGTCACCATCCATCTGCCATATATTTAATATAATTTTATCTTATGGAATTAAAAAACATAACAGTGTAAATCATTATGGAGCATTCATATATTTTTCTGAACAGAACCTGTGAGAGTTCAACGGAGATGGATGATGTAACCCGTTGTCACGGTAATGGAATCTCCCTCTGCAGACACTGATGGATCTGTTGCCGTGGCAGCCATTGCCACCCGCTGACATTCTGGCCTGCCCCCGTCTTACGGCGGGAAGTGCCAAGCACTCTGCCTGCTGTCACAGAGCTGTGTGTGTGTGTGTGTGCGCGTGTGTGTGTGGTCTGGGCCTCCAGCCATTGCATTAGCTGACAGGGCCCCCTCACGCAGCTCCGCTGAGAGGACCACGCAGCGCTTGAGAATGCAGAAGAGGCCCTGTAAACGAGCTGCGCACCAGGGCAGTGGGTTCATTGTTTCCCAGCCTCCACACATCGTTTCTTAACCAGGCCTGGGCCTGGACGATAACTTTCAAGTGTAAAGTATAATCTACAAAAAGTGACACAGCCAATTGGACTTGAATTATATTTTATGTTTAAGAATTTGAAATAGCTGTTTTGTTGGTCGCTAGCCTAGTTAGCACTGCGCTGTTGGTCACGTACAGGTTATAGGATCCATATCTGCCTAGAGTATCTAAACAGAGGCAGATATCACTTTCTTACAACAGAAATATTATGTTAGTATGTGGAAGAAAAAAAAGTAATTGTGACTTTGTATCCTATATATTCCGGACCTGAGTCGTGGTTTTACAATTCTGAGAAAAAAATGTTACAATTGCAAGATATAAACAAAGAATTAAGAGATATAAGCTTGCAATTCCTTGAAAAAAGTCAGAATTGCAAGATATATACACATTTGCAAGTTTTCAGAGTTTATCTCACAATTCTGACTTTTTTCTGAGAATATTGAGTTAACTTCTCGCAATTCTGACTTTTTTTCCAATGAATTCTGAGTTCACATTCTGAGCTTACATCTCGCAATTCTGTTTTGTTTATTTCAGCCACGGAATACAAAAAAAAAAGGTAATTGCGACTTTTTATCCTACAACTGGAAGTTTGTATCTCACAATTCTGACTTTTTTCTTATCATTGCAAGAAAAGGTCAAAATTGTGAAATATAAACTCAGAATTGTGAGAAAATGTTAGAATTTTGAGATAATTATTGGGGTAATTACCTTTTTTCTTTTTTTCTTTTATCTCGAGGCAGAAACAAACTACCATAATATACTGTGTAGTGTGCAAATATGCTATTTAGTTTTTAGTATTTAGCTAACAACTAGCATACTACATGCTATAAAACATTTTAATTTAAACAAAATTGAAACCAAAAATTTAGCAAAATTGTGAATACTTGACAATTACGGCCCATTCACACCAAGAACAATAAATATAAACAGAACTATTTTAGCGCCCACACCAATAGATGATAACGTTCCAATTGCGAACTGCAGATTTGTCATCTGCCACTTTTAAAACTTTTAAAGTGGTGGATTTTGGAAGCTGGAAAAAAATCGCTCTGAAAGCTATTCCAATGATATCGTTCCTCTTTGTCATTAACGTTATAGTTGTAGTGTGAACTTCACTCTTATAGAATTATATTTTTACTTTATTTTTTAAACTTCGTCATTAAAGTTATTGTCTGGTGTGAACTGGCCTTTTAGAGGTGCTGTATCACATCTACTCTTAGTAAATGTTAACACTCATATAGACGACTGAAAATTTTGCTTTGTCACTGCAAATCGATGCAAATTTGTCCATATTTTTTATATTTCCAAGTATTGGTGACTCATACTAGAAATCCAATGGATATAAAGAGTATATTAAAATAAATTATAAAATATATTTTTATAAAATAAAAAGTGATTGTAAACACACGCACCAGCCACTAGCATTCAGCGCTGTAATCAGCAGCACATGTGGCTCCTTCCTCAGGAAACATCCAAGTCATGAAGCCTGAAACATAAAATAGACAAAAAGAAAGCACTGAAAAAAGCCACATTGTGTATTTTATCCCAATCAACCACCAAACAACTCTGTCTTTCAGACTTTCTGTCTGTGCAGTGTGTGTTTGGATGTAATAATCACTGCACTCATGCTCTATTTAATTCCCACACACTGTGTGTGTGTGTGTTTACATGTATTCAGATGGGCCTCTGTGCTGGAATGCACACAACTGTCCCTCTCGTTCTGTCTGGTGCTGCTCTCTAGTTGACATTTAAAGGCTAACAGCAGGCACTGAGACTCTAAATCATTATTGAACAGTTGGTCTGTCAGCCAAATTTGGCCAGCCAATGGAACTGATTTCCTTATGTCACACAAATACAGGCTGCACTTGTACTACTTCCTGTTCAGTATATACTTTATGCTACACTCTTTAAAATAAAGGTTCTTTATTGGCATTGATAGTTCCAAGAAGAACTTTTAACATCAACATTCCACAAAAGGTTCTTTACATTAAGAAGAAAAATGTTTCTTAAAAGAAACATTAGAAAAGAACTGAAAAGTTCTTTAGGGAACCAAACATTTATATTTAAGAGTGTACATACTTTTAAAAAAATTAAAATAGTATTTGAAACAGTATATAGTAAGTAATGTTAAACATGCAAAGCAAAATTGTGCTATATTGTCACATGACCTCATCACACGCTTAATTCAAGAGTAATCATCTCAGAAAAAAAGTTTATTTTATAACATTTATTTCCTTTTTTACATTTTTTATTATTTTTTTCTTAAACAATAAAAACAAAATAGCATACTAACATACTACTATGCACAGTATGCAAATGTCCTGTATGCATTGAATCCAAAAGCAAAAATGTGCATACAACAAAGCAAAAGCGTAGTACTGTAGCCAGGGGCGCCGTAAGGGGGGGTTACCGAGGGGGCTCCGAATAAATATGATGTTCAGGGGGCCCACAAACCATAGCGGCGCCCCTGACTGTATCCCACAATGCAATGTGCTCAACTTCCAGTGTGACCAAAAGTAAAGCCAACCGTGATCATTAACATCTCTTTCTTAACTAGCTATTTCACTGGACTGGTCAGATTAAGACTTTCCTATGCATATTTGGATTAAAAATTGCATTTTTATTTTCAAAAGATAACTGTACACCACTTGGTGGAATAAATTAGTAATGCTGTACTACAGTTTCAAATCATAGAACAATGTACATTTTTCACATACTATTTAAAACTGTTTCAATAGTAGTTTCAATACTGCAAACTAAATAGTAAGCTAGCAATCCATTAAAAAAATTTGGAATAGCATACTACTTAATATGGCAGAAATAGTAATGTAGTATGCTTTTAAAAATTCAGCATTGCATTGTGGGATACAGTGTTCCATGCAGCATGCTACAACCAAGCTGCAAATGTAGTATGTCAACTGCGTGTTCAATAAATCCCTACACTGTACACATTATAAATACTGCAAAAATAGTACAAGTAGTATGCTAGTGTGCTATTCAAAGTAGTGAAACGGTCGCCATGAGTTATATCTCTCCTGCCTGAAGAATGCACTATTGTGTGTTTGAGATTAGCCCTGTAATTCTAGCAGGAGATGGAACATTAAAGATGAACAAAAGCGCCTGACGGGTCCAGTTAAACTCCCTCTCTCTTTGTGTGTGTGTGAATCAGCTGAACTCTAGGACAGTACTGCATGAAATTTGGTATAGCACTTGCCAGTGTGGTTTACCGCAGCATGTGTGTGAGTGTGTGTGTTTGCATGTGTGTACGTGTGCTTGTCGGCGGCAGCAGCCACACGCAAGCCTGGTATTTCCCTTGGGGAAGTTTTTCGCTGCTTGTAAGTCTCATGTCTTTGATTTTGTGCGCTGGAGACAGAGGAAAGGAAGCAGCTGAACACTGCCTCGCTGCCTCTGTCAACTCAAGGTCTCTTGATAATCAGTACTGCATGAAATTTGGTATAGCACTTGCCAGTGTGGTTTACCGCAGCATGTGTGTGAGTGTGTGTGTTCGCATGTGTGTACGTGTGCTTGTCGGCGGCAGCAGCCACACGCAAGCCTGGTATTTCCCTTGGGGAAGTTTTTCGCTGCTTGTAAGTCTCATGTCTTTGATTTTGTGCGCTGGAGACAGAGGAAAGGAAGCAGCTGAACACTGCCTCGCTGCCTCTGTCAACTCAAGGTCTCTTGATAAGAAAGAAAGAAAGAAAGGTTCTCATTTAAGGTCAGTTCAGGCCTCTCATATGAATAGATGAAAAACAGATAAAAAATAGAGAGAGATAGACAGACAGACAAGTAGAGAGAAACAATAGACAGGCAGATATACATGTAGAGAGATAGATAGATAGATAGATAGATAGATAGATAGATAGATAGATAGATAGATAGATAGATAGATAGATAGATAGATAGATAGATAGATAGAATAGACAGACAGATATAAGATAAGATAGATAGAAGAAAGACAAGAAGAAAGAGAAAACAGACATATAGATAGATAGATAGATAGTTAAGGTCAGTTCAGGCCTCTCATATGAATAGATGAAAAACAGATAAAAAATAGAGAGAGATAGACAGACAGACAAGTAGAGAGAAACAATAGACAGGCAGATATACATGTAGAGAGATAGATAGATAGATAGATAGATAGATAGATAGATAGATAGATAGATAGATAGATAGATAGATAGATAGATAGATAGATAGATAGATAGATAGATAGAAACAATAGACAGACAGATATACATGTAGATAGATAGACAGACAGACAGATATACATGTAGACAGACATATAGATAGATAGATAGATAGATAGATAGATAGATAGATAGATAGATAGATAGATAGATAGCCGACAGATAGACAGATAAGATAGACAGACAGACAGACAGACAAGTAGAGAGAAACAATAGACAGACAGATATACAGGTGCATCTCAATAAATTAGAATGTTGTGGAAAAGTTCATTTATTTCAGTAATTCAACTCAAATTGTGAAACTTGTGTATTAAATAAATTCAATGCACACAGACTGAAGTAGTTTAAGTCTTTGGTTCTTTTAATTGTGATGATTTTGGCTCACATTTAAAAAAAAACACAAATTCACTATCTCAACAAATTAGAAGATTTGAGTTGAATTATTGAAATAAATGAACTTTTCCATGACATTCTAATTTATTGAGATGCACCTGTACATGTAGAGAGACATTAGATAGATAGATATGCACTACCGCTCAAAAGTTTGGGATCAGTAAGACTTGTAATGTTTTTTTTTAAAGAAGTCTCTTATGCTCATCAAGGCTGCATTTATTTGTTCAAAAATCTTGCAAAATGTTATTACAATATAAAATAATGGTTTCTATTTTAATATCCTTTAAAATGTAATTTATTTCTGTGATGCAAAGCTAAATTTCCATCAGCCATTACTCCAGTATAAAGTGTCACATGATCCTTAAGAAATAATTCTAATATGCTGATTTATTATTAGAATTATCAATGTTGGCAACAGTTGTGCTGCCAAATATTTTTTTTGGAAACTCCAATACTTTTTTCAGGATTCTTTGATGAATAAAAACGTAAAAAGAACCGCATTTATTCAAACTATAATCCTTTTTTAACAAAATAAATCTTTGCTATCACTTCTTATCAATTTAACACATCCTTGCTGAATAAAAGTTTTAATTTCTTTCAAAAAAGAAAGAATAAAAAGTTACTGACCCCAAACTTTTGAACAGTAGTGTATATTGTTAGAAAAGATTTATATTTTAAATAAATGCTGATCAAATAAATGTAGGCTTGATGAGCAGAAGAAACTCCTTTAAAAAAAACATTAAAAATCGTTCTGATCCCAAACATTTGAACGGTAGTGTACATGTAGATAGATAGATAGTACAGAGAGACAGACAGAGATTCAATGACACAGATCTGGTATATATGGAGAGGGTACTGTAGGTGGGTTTTTCCGTGTTGAGCTACATGTGTGGAAGGAAATGAGAGGATTTAATGGCACGCTCGAGTAGCGTGTCCTGCCAGGCGCGCACACACATACACACCAGATCCTGCCAACTGTTTATTTGTCTGCCTGTTCTCAGGAGCCGCAGCACGACACGCTCTGATCCTCTGCACCAAGAGCCGACACACAGACAGCAAAGGAATATAACGCAATCCAGGATTCTGGAGGAAACTTCGGCCCACAGAACATGTTCTCTCGCTATCCTTCTCTCTGTCTGTCTCTTAATATTATTTTATTTATGATTATATTGTATTGTATTGACATGAAACACATTTTCTGTTAAAACAAAAGTATTGTCACTATGTTTTTGAAACATTTCATGTCAAATGTTCAGATTATATTATTGGCATTTGGAAGCTACTCAAAAAACATTTTTTGTTTCATTGAAAACAGTTCACTTTAGAATTATTGTCTATTTTGTAAATAAAATTGATCAGGACGTAAACTCAAACCTGCATCACACTTATGTCGCGCATTGCTGATTAAACATTGTGATCTAATATAACTACATACAAATCTGCGGTTTTGCCCTGTGAAAATAAGTGTGTGTGTACAGACGTGTCCTCTGTGTGTGCAGAGCTGGTGTGAATGACGCCGTGAGACTGCGCGAGAGGCCACAAGAGAGAAATGAGACTGACAGAATGCGAGACAGAGATTATTAACACCAGAGTTCTGCCTGAGCAAAAGTGCCTCTACGATTCTATGGTGCTGCCAAGAAGACTATGCTGTGCGGTTGCTGAGGTTTCCAGGTGTTCTAAGTGTTTTCTTGCCGGTGTAAATCAAAGTAGCCCTTTATTTTTTATTTAAATGATTTTTAAATGTAATTTATTTCTGCTTATATTTCACACTTTTATTTTATTTCTGTTTTAAGTGATTAGAATGCACAAAATACTTGTTAAATAACAGTTTCATATTCTAACATTTATTATAAATATATGTTTAATAAACATATACATTGGTGGCCAAAATTGTTAGAACACTTGGCATATTTAAGAGGTTTTAGTTGTTTTTGATGAATTGGCCATTATAATACCCTTAAAACAAACTATTGCTGGAACCTCCTGCGACGGAAGGAATCTGCTGGAACATTGAAAATGATGGACAGGCCCCCTCAAAGTCCGCACGTCAACAACAAGTAACTAGAATGGTGAAAACAATTGTTAAATCACATTTTCATATAATACTTGATTCTAATATTCACAATACTCAAATATTTTACTTTATTTTTTTTATTTGTTGAATAACATTTTCATAATTGTAATATATTAATTTAATATAATTCATATTTCAATATTTATTTTTTTATTTTATTTATGGGCTTGGGGAAAACTCGATTGAGTAAAGATGCTGCTCAAAATACGTTTAATAACATTTTGACAACATTCTTATATTCTATTAGGTTAAGTAAAATATTATTATTTTTATTAACAAACAAAATATGCCCTCATAAATAAAATGCCCCTTAAATTCAACTTCAATATTGCCGTTAATAATAATAATAATAATAATAAAGTTCCTATGTATAATATGTTCTAATATTTTTCAATATACAGGTTTTTTTTACCATGGCAAAAAAGTCTGAATTCCAAAAAGACGAGCTCCGATCGTGCCGACAGAACTAGTTGCACTATGGGCCGCTAGGGGGGGCTGCTGTACCGCCGTTCTCCGTATCGCCGCCGTGCTACGCGAGACGCTGCTGCCGCTCGTGTCCCTCTCTCCCTCTCTCCCTCTAATCACGCGCTGCGTCTCTCCCCCTCTCTTTATCATTCTGAGCCACCCCTCCTCCCCCCGTCACTTACCCTGCCCTTCTGAGAGAAGAATCCACGGCGTGTGCGATTTAGAGGCTGTGCGTTTATGTGTGTGCGTGTTAGTTTATGAGCCCGGGCTTCTGTTTGTGTGTGCGTAGAGGTGCTGTGAAGGCCGGCTCTATTGTGTGCAGCGCAGTGTTCTGTTACCTGCGCGCGAGTGATTAGAGCGCCGTAATAAACCGAGGGAGAGATAGAGAGAGAGGAGGAGAGAGAGAGGAGGAAGAGGAGGGGGGTGAACGAGGGATAGGTTGAGTGGAAGAGTAATAAAGACCGAGGGAGGAGATGAAATTCCAGCTGCCTGTGAAAGGCTGTTTCCTGCAGCGCTGCTACGAGATTAATGACGAGAGAAAGAGAGAGAGACGGAGGCAGGAAGAGTGCCGCGCAAACGACTCCCTGAAAGTATCCGGTCCGTGGCGACGGCGTCCCGTTTAGCGTCGCGCAGTTCGGTTTAATCTGGTTAAAGTTCTCTCTTATCATTTTAATAGCGTGCTTTCACACGCGCGCGGATCACTGTCGAGGCAGATCGGCAGATATTGCGCGCTCAGAGGGCATGCAGAGACATTCACAGTGCCAGTGCGCCGCGGGCCTGCCAGGCCTCGTGCTCTGCTCTCCTTGTGCCTGCTTGGGATGAAAGCATTTCATTTTACGTCATGGCTGGACGTAAAAGTGAGAAGAAAACAGTTTGCTAGATTGTCCTCATTGCACTGCTTTCCAGATCGATACGCCATTAGCACAGTTAGCTGCATTTTTGTATGTTTTGCGACTCAAGGCCTCTCTCTTTAGCTAATTTCGTTGACCTATCGCTTCAGTATTATGATTACTTTTTCTTTTTATACCAGAAATGACTTTACTACTTGATGATACCTTTAGAGTTAATCACCTCTTATTTAAATTAATTCCAACTATGCTTACCGTACGTTTTGCAGTCCTCCGTGTCTTGGGTATGTCCTGTGCTTTCTAAATTACCTGTGCTAACTGGATTAACGGTTAATTCACCCTCAGAGTTACCTGTGTGGTTCAGCAAATTTTCGCAAAAATTCAGTAATTTCAATAGAAATTCACAATTGGGAATTTCGCCCTAGAGTGAAAGATTTCTCCATGCAAATGTTAAATTGGATTGACAATAGACCTTTGCCTGCGAAATTTCACAGTAAATTTGCTATTACTGTAGCCTTCAGCCATATTGTGTTTTTCTGATTCTGTGCTAATGTGCTAACTGTCATCTGCGCTTTACCTTTGCTAATTTGGCTTTTCTTCGCTAACTTTCACTTGTGTGCTAATTTCGCTGTTTCGGTGTTAACTTTGCTAACTGTGCTAATTCTGTGCTAACTGTGCCATTTGTTTACTTTTTCGGTTGTAACTTTTGTACTACGTTCTCTCAGGTACTTGTGTCAACAGTCAAATTACCTGTGCTAACTGTCTAAGCTTTACCAAGTTACCTGAGATATCGGCGTTAACTATGTCAGAAGTATTGTTCTCAGAGTTTTGGATTGATGTGTTGTGCCATCTAAAGCCTATTTAGTCTGTGCTAATGAGTGAAATGCTTCACATACTGTTTAGCCCACTGCCAAACCAATTCCTTTACAATATATTGGCCAATATATAAGGTTTGTCCTTCTCAACTTTTTTGAGGACGTTTTTGAACTGTGTCAAGCTTCACTCCTGCGCTAGGTTGTGCTTTCTATATTTACCGAAACGATCGCAGGAACGAAGCGGCAGAGGTCTACGGCTGCGGGAATCTCCGGGGAACATCTTGCCGTCATGCTTCACTGGCGTCTGAAGAGCGCCAGGGAAACCCTGACTGCAGGAGCGGGACGAGAAAAGAGACCGAGCGTGAGGGAATGAACGCAGCGGCGCGAGGCTCTGTGGGAGAGAAACAGGTGCTTCCTGTGCTTTTGAAATGCGAGTATGTGTGTGCGCACGTAGCGCTGCCTGAAAAGCGTGTGCAGTTTGCATGCGATTACTGGCCCCGCTCTGAGTGAGTGTGTGTGTGTGTGTGTGTGTGTGTGTGTACGTGTACCTGGCTCACGCTGAGACAGGACCATTAATCCTGCTTACTGGCCGTTGAGCAGCGCAGAGCAGCGGAGAGATAAAGAGCCAAATCCCCCCCTCTCTCGCTCGCTCTAGGCTTGATGACTGACTCGGCCTGTCTGTCGTCACCTGTAACGAGCCGACGTGATTTAATTCAATTGCGTTCGATCCAGCGACTCAACTGTAATGTCATAAACTGCGATATGATAATTGTATTGATGATGCGCTTCCTGCGGGTTGAATAGCTCGTCCAAGACCAGACCTGTTCTGCGGTTGCGTCTGAAATCGTTACTAGTGAGGTCAGATCAACACTGACCTGGAGTCACGAGGAGAGAGAGAAAGGGCTGTGTGTCGAGTCAGAGCGCTGGTCACACTTTCTGTAACACACGCGTTCGTCAATAACTGCCTGATCGATATTCTTAACTGTGCATTGATGACCGATACACAAGCCTGCAGTCTATCTATCTATCTATCTATCTGACTGTCTGTCTCTCTTTGTCTGTCTATCGTTGTATTGATGATGCGCTTCCTGCGGGTTGAATAGCTCGTCCAAGACCAGACGTGTTCTGCGGTTGCGTCTGAAATCGTTACTAGTGAGGTCAGATCAACACTGACCTGGAGTCACGAGGAGAGAGAGAAAGGGCTGTGTGTCGAGTCAGAGCGCTGGTCACACTTTCTGTAACACACGCGTTCGTCAATAACTGCCTGATCGATATTCTTAACTGTGCATTGATGACCCATACACAAGCCTGCCGGAAACATATGCTCACAGTCTATCTATCTATCTATCTGACTGTCTGTCTCTCTTTGTCTGTCTATCTCTCAGTATATTTCTTCCTTCCTGTCTGTCTATGCCCATACATACCTGTCTTTCTGTCTGTCATTTTTTTTCTATCTATCTATCTATAGTCTTATTCTAATCTACCTGTCTTCACGGTCTTTGACCGTTTCTCTCTCTCTATCGCTGGCTAAATCTATATGTCTCTCTTTGCGCCTGTCTGTCTGTCTACCTCGCCGTCTCTCTCTCGGGGCCTCAGCGATATATTAATAGCTCCAGCCGCCGAGACCCAATTCCCAGAGCCGTGTAAGAATTCATTCTGTCTCTCTCGCTCTCTCTCCAGCGGGAGGGCTGACTCTTACGCATTTGGAAATGTGGCCTGTAAGTACCCTTCAGCTGGGGATCAAAGCTGTACGTTGCACACACACTGCCTGAGAATGGACGTATAGGCCCATAGAGGGAGGAGTGTGTGTTTGTGTGTGTGTGTGAGAGAGAAGGTCAGCAAGAGGCGACTCGGTCTTGGACGCTGTACAATCTCCAGACGGCGATTCCCACTGCGCAGGATTAAACTGTGTGTGTGTGTGTGTGTGTGTGTGTGTGTGTGTGTGTGTGTGTGTGTGTGTGTGTGTGTGTGTGTGTGTGTGGATCCATGCACTGAAAAACACAGCTTGACATGCAAATTTTCCACACTATGCTTAAGGGAATAAACTCTGGGACTTGCAGTGGTTCAAGTTTATTCCCCAGAACCCTCGTATATTTCCACACTGACCTGCAGTCAGTCTGTCCCACAGCCATTTGCATCAGATCTGGGATCAGTTCATGACATCACTGTGCTTAACCGTAGGGGTCAGGGATTAGCTGGTTAGCACGGCCCACTTAGCCCCTGCTAGTAGAGGCCATAGATTCACAACTTTGCAGATAAAAAGCATGTTTTAGCATGACAAAAATAAGCATTTAAAGTACATTTTAAAAATAAAGATGTTTCAAGTGGTTCTCACGAGTGTGAACTGGATCAGCGCTGTCATGAAAATGTTCCTGTGGCTTGTTTTGCATCACAAGAAAACATCACAGAAATGAAATTACATAATGAGGGTTTAATTTTTCTTTTATATAAATCAAAGATTTTATTATTACTTGTTTTCATATATATTGATATTTTGAATATAAGCAGATTTTTAAATACTTTTTTGTATTACTAACTTGTTTCTATACTGTCTGCATCAATGTCTTTCTCAGCCATCAGTCTCCATTTCTATCAGTCTCTCTCGGTTTGCATATACTGTATATCTATTTCTGTCTATCTACCGGTCTTTCTCTCTGTCTATGTCTCTATTTCTATATTTCCCTGTCTCTCTCTCTCTGCCTATCTCTCTGTCTATATATTAGACAAAAAAAAAGCACTATTAAAAACAG
This sequence comes from Sinocyclocheilus grahami, assembly GCF_001515645.1. NCBI lineage: Eukaryota > Metazoa > Chordata > Actinopteri > Cypriniformes > Cyprinidae > Sinocyclocheilus > Sinocyclocheilus grahami. The sequence continues at coordinate 1,063,236 of NW_015505266.1, read as the reverse complement.
GATTTTCTGTGCATAATGTCAAGAGGGGCCTCCCAGAGGAAGTGGGTCCCCCAAGTGTACTATGGGTCCAGTAGCCTACACCACTGACTTCATATTCTTGAGGAGAGAAAGCTGGTTTAGGATCATCAGTAGACAGACATTACGGTTTAATAAACGTGCTGTCTGAGGTAACTGGCAGGTAAGAGCGTGATGCTTTGGGAAACAGTCACGGAACGCTTGTGTCACGGCGCCCTTCCGCCGGCAAGACCCATTTGATTCTCTCTCTCTCTCTCTCTCGTCTCTGCCAGATCTGACGCTTCCTTTAATTCTCTCTCACGCTCGCTTGCCTCTCTCGCTTTATCAGATTCCTTCCCGCGCTAGTGTCTGCCGTCGCACTTATTAAAGACGCTCAGCAAATGGAATTCCTCAATATCGCACTCGGCGCCGCTTTGATGTGAAAGAGAGAGACAGAGAGATGGGGGGCGAGGTGGTAGCATGAAAAAAAGCTGCCAAATTGCGTGCTCGTTTTATCAAATGCGGCCTGATATTTGTCACTGAACAGCTAGGACTCCGCAGAGTATTTCAATTAACGCAGGGATAACGCCGCTGCAGACTCGTTTGCGGTTTACCATGTGATTTTTTTCCTATTTCAGCTCATGAAATATGTGTTCTCGAAAGTGAACTAATTTCCAAAAGATAAAAAAAGAACTACCTGTTGGAGCAGGTCGTTTAAATTCACTGTACCTGGAAACAAAACTAACCTACAATTTTTCCAAAACCAAGGTTTCTGTGGGTCTTAAAAGTCTTAATTTGCCCTTCCAAATATCGCACTCGGCGCCGCTTTGATGTGAAAGAGAGAGACAGAGAGATGGGGGGCGAGGTGGTAGCATGAAAAAAAGCTGCCAAATTGCGTGCTCGTTTTATCAAATGCGGCCTGATATTTGTCACTGAACAGCTAGGACTCCGCAGAGTATTTCAATTAACGCAGGGATAACGCCGCTGCAGACTCGTTTGCGGTTTACCATGTGATTTTTTTCCTATTTCAGCTCATGAAATATGTGTTCTCGAAAGTGAACTAATTTCCAAAAGATAAAAAAAGAACTACCTGTTGGAGCAGGTCGTTTAAATTCACTGTACCTGGAAACAAAACTTGTTAGCCTACAATTTTTCCAAAACCAAGGTTTCTGTGGGTCTTAAAAGTCTTAATTTGCCCTTCCGCAAAGCAGAAAGTCTTCAAATGAATAAGTAATGGCATTAAATGTTGCATGCACTGACAAAAATGTATGTCTTTGTCAGTTTGTGTCTTGTTTTCTATCACATGCTCAAGTCAAGATACATACTTGAGTTGGAAATTGAACATATAAAGTCTTGTTTTATGAGAAATTGAACAAATTACGTGAATTTATGGATTAAACGAGAGCAAATATCTGGGGTATGAAAACTTGTTCACTTTAAATTAAGTCGATTTTTCTGAGCCCATTGGCAGATATGTGTTTTGCATTTTGATAAATTTGTCAGAAAATTATCTTGATTTAAGAATTTTACACATGTGCACTGGAAAACAAGACAAAAATACTAATGAAGAACATCACTTTTGTGCAGTGTGATCAAAAGATACAGTAAACGTTATTTCCATATTCTAGTTAAACTTTTTTGTGCGTAAAATGAATTTAAAAAATAATGGAGATTGGCTGGAAGCTGCATTTTCATACATTCCTAATACAACTCATGTTCTCCTTTATTTCTTACATTTTCTTTAATTTGTCTTAAAATGGTCTTTAAATGTCTGCTTCATAAAACTTGCAGAAACAATGAAAAGTCACCCAAATAATAACTTGCAACTAACCATATAATTTTGTATAATTAAAATAGCAAACTGAGGAAAAAGACTTATATTGTTACAGTATTATGTACCTTACATTGTTCAAAAGTCGTGCAATGAATCCAACTCTGCTGTATTTTGGCACAATTTCATCTGTGGCTTGACAGAAGCTAGACAAATTAACCACATGCCAACATCGGTAGGCTGCGTGACATGCCGTCATCCTTGAAAACCAGCAATAAATCTTTGTAAGATAAAATATGACCCGAAGTAAATTCTCTCTCTGTCCTACACTAAAAACCCTCACATTTGCATTGGCCGGTCTGCAGGGCACTGATGGCTGACGTGGGCACTGTTGCATTGGCAGGCTGGCACTGATCAACTGGCATTCACTCAAGCACACTGATCTAATGCAGTAGGAAATGCTTAGTTCACTACTGAGACAGTGGCGTATCCAGTGCTTGAAGTGGGCCGGTACGCAGTACCACCGGCACTTCTATATATTTTAGCCTTTAGAGTATCAGCACTTTTTTTGTGCGTACCGGCACTTCTGACATGTTGCCGGTACTCAGAGTAAAAGCGTCAGGGTCTGTGTGATTATATGATCCCATATACTGTATGATTAGAAAGGACACTATATAAATCACACTACCCAGGCGGGATCACCTCTAATCTCGACCAATCACGTGAATGAATGCAAGCGGAGTGTGTAGGGCGTGAGAGCATGTCAGGGGAGGCGGGCAGAGTAGTGGAATAATAATTATTGATTACTACTTTGAATCAGTACTTTATAACGAAAATAATATCTTAAAATGAAAAGAAGCAGACTTTTGCGATCACATCATTTTACATCGGTAAACTCCTGGAAAGTCCAAGGATCCAGTAAAAGAATTCAAACAGTAAGTTCAAAACAGCGCTAATGCAGAGAAAACATGGTCGATTTAATCAGCGATTGTAGAAATTAATTAGTGACTTGCGTCCAGATGTTAGTAAAAGTTTTATTTTCAGCGTGTATTTGGCTTAAAAGCAAGAGTGTTTTATAATGAACGCTGATTATGCAGTGGTCAGAGATTTAGCAATTCTGAATGGATCCGTATAGTAGTAAAGGCAGGCGATTTAGTGGTCTTTGGCGTCTCTCTGTGGTCATGTTTGGTATCGCAGCTTGACTTGTGCTAATATGTATTGAAATCTTTTATCTAATTATTGATTGATTGATTGTGGCACTATAAATACATTGTGAATTATTAAAGGTACTTATTTATTTAATATAATTAAATAAATAAATGGGGGGGTGGGGGGCGTACCAGCACTTCTTTTTTCCACTTCAAGCACTGGGCGTATCAGAGTCCAAAAGCTTAGTGTGTTTGTATGCGTCTCAATACTCTGGTTTCTTATCCTAAAACACTTAAGTGAAGTCATTTTTTTGTGCATGAAATCTGAGAAATGGAAAAGAGAAAGTGCAACAAACAACAAGACCTAGATAATTATCACAGGAAATTACACATTTCTCAGCATTTCTGTGAGATCACTTTGCTGTCACCTGTGCATCATTTTCTGTAGTCATTTTCACTTTCTTCTTAGGCAGCATACTAACTGAAATGAAACCTTGCAAGTAAATTATTTGGAAGACTCTACATAAGTTACAATTCTGTGGATTACACAAATAAAATTTTGCACAGGAAACGCAACTCGTAGTCATTAGCATGTTGCTAAGCTAATGCCGCAATTCTCTGTGAGAAATGAATATTTACATTTATGATGTTTTGAGTGTACATAAACAAAACCTAGCAGTTGCTTTTACAATGTTTCTAAAACGTTTTATTTTGGCCACTTTTTTGTTTACAAAATATGAATTGAAAAACTAAGATGACCAAAAACGTTACATTATCAATATTAGGAAACGGAAAAATAATTGGAAAAACAAACTACAACTATGACTCTAACACTATTAAAAATAAAATAAAAAAAGGACACAAATCTAAGTAATTGAAATTAAATATATTGTAAATCTTTTAAATGGTATTATTTGCCTTTATAAACATTAAAATGCCACTAGATAACCCTAGTTATAACACTAGATGAGATATTTAATGCTATTTAATTATGTTTAAATAATATCTCATGAACTCCGCAAGAAGAAAAAAATTAATTAAAAAAAAGACTAAAATTAAAAAAAAAACTACAACATTAGCGAAAAGTAAACTTAATTAAAAATACAAACTAAAAAAAATAAAATAATGTTATGAAAATTATTTTAGCTTTATTTAATTAATAATCATTTTAATAATACTTTAAAAAACTAAATGGATTTTTAAACAAAAACGAAAACGAAATAAAATTAAGTATAAATAAATACAGAAATACAAAATTTATTAACGATCTCATGACAAAAACGTACCAGTGGGAACTTTTTCAAAAGACGCGAAATAAGTAGCGCCATGTACATTTTGACATATTCGATGTGAAGTGTCCACTGAGTGGCGCTAAAAGAGTGTTTGGGGGGGGTTTTCCCCCTGAAGAGATGAACGTACATATGGAACGTTGTTTTTTTTTACGTGTCACCGCAGTTCTGACTAGAATGTCCATTGAGCGGGCTACAACTCTAATGCTCCGTGAAATTTTAAAATAACGTACCATCTGCCATACACCTAAACCTATCCAATAGTATGAACCAGAGGTTGTATTACACCTTAACAGGGTCGTAATCTTTTTACCCGTCATTTTAATTTTCATATTTTAATTATAATAATAACACATTTACTTGTTTTTATTTTTGTTTACATTTTCATTTTTAATAATGAACAGGACGAGCATATAGGCTTATGCATTTATTTATGATGAGAACAGATGAACAGAGACTGTGCGTCACTTTTCATGTTCAAACGCACACCCCGCAGTGAGAGCGAAGGCCACTAAAAACAACAAAATAAGCTAGGGCTTTGTAAAAAAAAAAATTTCTTGATTTTAATAGATTCTAATTTTTATGAACCAACATCGATTCTTAAATCCCAATCAATTATGTTTTCAGTTGATGAATGAACCGTAGGCTAGTGCGCCTCCCATCCAATAAATCACAATAGGCTAAGCTTTGTGCATTGTTACTTTTTATATGAAACAGTCTCAGATTTCAAATTCTATCCATTTTATTAGCACTCTTTAATGTGGCGTGATAGATCGCTGTAGACACCTCAGATGCACGTGAACGGATCATTTCTTTCGCTTTACTAGTAAGTACTTGCCACCTGTGCGTAATCAAACGCATAGCAAAAGACTCCTGACAGTTTTATTTTTGTTCTGAAGGCTGATGATAGGCTCAGCCCTGCTTAGCTTCAGTGGGCAACCAGTCTTGGGCTACAGGGTGATATGGCGGCTAAAAAAAGTAATTATAAAGTAAAAATTAAAAAGTAATGCGTTACTTTACTAGTTACTTGAAAAAAGTAATCTGATTACGTAACTCGCATTACCCCAACACTGCTGATGATCTCATGCTCACCAACTGGACAGGGGTGGGAATTACAGTTACAAATTACAATAGATCACCCTTAGTGTAATCTGTCAAAGTAACGGATGGCCTTCAGATTTTTTCATCACTGTTAAAAAAAAATCTGTCAGTGACAGAAAATGTTCGGTTAAAGCTACCTTTGGTATGAACAAAAGCGAACGTGATGTAAAAACGCAATCACAAGCATGCCTTTTTAGCTTGTTTTTCAATCACTCATCTTTCAGCATGAGTCATGTTTTTCATGGGATTCATACCCAAGGATTCTGCATCCTAAGTCCAATTTCGTGCTGGCTGAGCTACTGAGTAAGCTTGTTATGTCCGGAAAGCGAAACATATGGAGCTGTTATCATAACTGTGTACGAAAATGACTACAAGTGCTCGCTGTTTTACCGCTTCTAGTGTTAATTTCTGTTGGAAACTGCAGTGATATGTACTTATTGGTAAGTTTTGCAAAAAAAGTTCCCACAGGTACGTTTTCGTCATGAGATCTGGTAGAAATGTATATATATTTATATATAGTCGTCTGGGTAATAATAGTTGTTTGGGCGGCTCACTACTGTATTACATTTCATAGTCGACCAATACTTTATGAAGTATTGGTTGATTATGAAATCTTTATTAATAAATCAACCAATACTTAATTAACTATGAAATCTAATACACTGATGAGCCACCTAAACAACTACTCAGCCAAATACTGGAAATCTAACATTATATACAAAAAGCTATCAAATAAAACTTTTAAAATCCTGCATGCGATGGCCATCACAAGCAGACCGAGCCATTGAGTCTTTTCTGTACGTGTAGTTTCTCAGTGAATCTTGAAGCGTTTAATTACGGCCAAGGAGAAGAAGGATTAACAGATAACTAGGGAAAAAACAACTGAACGAAAACGAGATTGATAGAGATTGAAAGGGCGGCCCATGCAGCGGGGACATCTGCCAGCCGAGTGACCTCTGCCATTTGTAATGATCAACCGTGGAAAACACACACATGGACACAAACGAGAGGACAGACGTGGCCAAAATTCGGGCTAAAAAAGACTTGGCAGAAAGTGAAAGAGAATGTGTGCGTGTGCCCGGCTTGCCAAGGTTGGCAGGGTCTTTGATTCGCTCTGACAGTCTTTGATGCCCTCCCAGTGCCCGCTGCACCTCTCTCTACACACACACGCACACACACACACACACACTCACAAACCCTATGTGCCAGGATCAGACATAGCAGAACAAGGCTGACGTAACGCAGAGGAAAAGATGAGAGCGGGCCGCGAATGAGGCATGAAATGCAGAGGGGAAAAAAGAGGAACGTTGTTGTCATCCTCCGTTAGCAGCCGTTCTGAGATTTTTCCCTGGCACGCTTCCCACCGCGAGCCACAGAACACGAGTCTGCTGAATGCGAAAACAGGAGCAGATAGTGGAGAACACCAGCAGAGACGGAGCAGCCTGTTAACAGTAGACAGGTACAGACGTGTCCTGCCTCTCGCCGTCTCTTTCTCTCACTCATTTCATCCAGCAGAGCTCCTGTTTTGAAGGTAATCCTGATCTGCACCTTCGTTCAAACGCTAACCCCCAAAATGTGTGAATATTTAGATTCAAAACTAAAATAGTCCTTTTCAAGCTTTGAAAATCTCTGGAGAACGACTACCAGGCCTCTGCGGGAATATCTACTCGCACATACACCGGAGCTCTTACAAGCGTAACAACACATCAATGTCTTCTCTGCACATGGGAATAACAACTCGAAGAAAATATGCACAGGACATATAACAAGGTCATCCATGACGTCGACGTGCTTCAAGACACTGCTTAAAAAAAACTTTTTTTTTGGACAATCTTGTTGTGAATTATTTAGAGGAATTCTGTGTTGTCTAGACATGCTGTTTTTATTTCAATCAATTATAAATAGTTAGTCATATCTTCTTGAAATCACGTTTTTTGGGGCCACTGCATCTGAGTACAATGTAAACAGATCCATACAAAAGGATTTCATAGGCTCTGAATCAATACAAGTAAAAAAATTTATATATATAATGGATTTTTCAAAATCACCTTTATGTAAACTGAAAGCTATAAAAGAACAACTGAATAAATCTTAGTTTTGAAACAATTGGTTTAGACAATGATTCAATGACTCACTCATGAAGACAGTTCTAAAACAGACAGTTTTAAATAAATCCATTGAGTGAATAAATCAATAAATCACTTATAAAGACAGTCACTTGATCTGTTCTTGAATTAATCTGTGTTTTGAATTAATCGGTTTAGTCAATGATTCTATGACTCACTGATAAAGACAGTTACTTAGTTCCTGAATGAATCAGTGTTTTGCACAAATCAGTTAAGTAACTGAATCCACTTATAAACTTGGAACAAATCAATGTTTTGAACAAATCCATTTAGTGAATCATCAGTGACTCACTCATTAAGATGGTCACTTGTTAATTTCCTGAATGAATCAGTGTGTTTGAACAAATTAGTAGAATGAATGATTCAATTCAAAGACTCAATTTCTGTGTATTGACTGATTCAATAAGTCACTCATATAAAAACATTCACTTTTTCATGAATTAATCAGTGTTTTAAACAAATCAGTTGACTATATAAGTCAACAATTCACTTACTTGTTCAGTTGCTGAATTAATTAGTACATTTGAACAAACTGTTCGTCTTAATGAGTGAGTCACTGAATTATTAATTCAGTGACTCACTCATTAAGACGGTCACTTGTTCATTTCCTGACTCAATCAGTGTATTTGAACAAATTGGCTGAATAAATTATTCAATGACTTACTCACAAAGACCCATTTGCTCAATTTCTGAATTCATCAGTGTTTTGAATGAATCAGTTTAATGAATGATTCAACAAGTCACTTCAACAAATCAGTGTTTTGAACAAATTCATTAGTAAAACATCAGTGGTTAAATTGTTACTTGTTCAGTTCCACTCAGTGCATTTTAACAAATCAATTTAATTAATTATTCAGTGACTAACTTATAAAAAAACCCACTTGTTTAGTTCCAAATTAATCAGTTTTTTAAACAAATTGGTTTAGTCAATGATGCAACGACTCACTCATAAAGACTCATTGTTCAATTTCTAAATTGATCAGTGTTTTGAACAAATCAGTTTAGCCATTCAGTGTTTAAACGAATTGATTAAATGAACGATTCAATTACTCACTCCTGAATGAATCAGTGTATTTAAACAAATTGGTTAAATTAATGATTCAATCACTCAGTCATAAAGACTCACTTGTCACTTACTGGCATAACAATGTGACCTTGAGAAAGACTCAAACACAGACTTACCAATCAACCAATAAGAAGATTCATGTTTTATCTTGACCTCTTACAATTTTCGATCTGTCGTCTGTTCTTTTCTCTCATTCCTTCTCTTCTCATCTCTCTCTCTTCTGCAGACAGTGCTTTGGGGAGAAGCAAAGATGACAGAACGCTCAAGAATGACTCACAGATGGAGAACGCACATGAAGACGAGGGCTTGGAAAGAGAAAGCCAGTGAACAGCATGAGCAGTGCAGCGCTGGAGCATGTGAGGGCAAGAAGACTTCAAAACACACACACATTAAGAGCATACAACACTGTGTGTGCATTAAGAGGGTTGGGTTTCTAAATGACAGATCATTATCATGCTAATTAAAGCATTTTGTAGCTGTGACTCGTGCAGTATTTGTGTGTGTGTCTAATTAAGGCCGGTTCATCAGCGCCCAGCTCATTTGCACTGTGCTAGAGCGACACCCTGATTCAAGCACACGAACAGTAATGAAGCTACTAATTATTATAGCACTTTAACATATTTAGCCTTAACTGAGCCAACCCTGAACAGCTGAACCACCTCAACTGAACCACATGAACCCAACAAAGCTTCAGCAGTTCAACACAACCTATAGCACAGCTGAGCCACCCAAACACAATCCAACACATGCAGGTAAACCAAGCAAAGCTAAACTACACGTCTGAACTACACCAAAACATTTCCTTTTATGGACTACAGAAAGGCTTTCGAGAAACAAAATGCACCCAGCATGTCACAAAATTCAATTCATCCACAAAATGCATGCATTTTATGATATGCTGAATAATTCACAATGTTCTACATTTGAAGAAGATCTATCTAGTTTTCATGTTTTTTATGTACATTTAATTTACAAAAAATAACAATATAGTAATATAAACAATTAAGATATTAATATAAATATAAACAAATCATTATAAATTAATATAATAAAATATTAATTCATTAAAAAACAATGTTGGTTAAAATAAAATAAAATGTTGGTATATCTATTTAATTGTGCACTTTCCTAATCAATATAAAAACTAATGACATATTAATACAAACGATATTAACAATAATTAATATAATAATATAAACAATTATGATATTAATCTAAACAAATCAATAAAAATTGATATAAATGATAACATAATGAATTAATATAAATGAGAATAAATTATTACAAAAAACATAATTAGTAATTTATTATTAACAAATTAATAAGCAAAATAGTTTAATGTTTAATCTAATTTAGCGCTTTCTTAAATAAACTAAAACAAAATACATTAATATAAACAATTAAGATATAAATATAAATTAATATTTTGCACTTTCTTAATATAAAACAAATATATTAATATAATTAATTATAACATTAATCTAACCAAATAAAGTTATTATAAACTATAAATTATGCACATTAATAATTAGTAGTAATTAGTAATAGTAGTTAGTAAATTAATACAAACAAATGAATATATAAAATGATGGAATATTTAGTTACATTTTTGCACTTTCTTAATCGATTTAAAACAAATATAATATATACATGTACATATGTATATAAATTAATGTTAATTTAATCATCTGAAACTATTATTTTAGTTAAAGTAAAATGGATTAAAACTATATTAAAGAATATAAACAGACAAGACAGACAGACAGACAGACAGACAGACAGACAGATAGACAGATAGATAGATAGATAGATAGATAGATAGATAGATAGATAGATAGAGCATATTAAGATCAGACCCAAAACCACCTGTTCCTCTGGTGATTGGATATAAACTGAACTCAGAGCCGCACCTTTACCTTAGAGGATTTATTCTCGTGACCCCTGTTGACTCAGTAATGTTGGAGACGGCACGGCCTTGGTTCGGTTCAATGAAGCGCTTCCTCGTGCTAATGCTAGAGGCTGGAGAGAGAGAGGTTTAATTAGCGACTTAGTATTGATCAGCGATAAGGTTAACTTTGCTGACAGAGCACAGTTTGAGGGGCCACGTGTACGAGCGCTTGCGTAAGCCAGTACCAAGAATGTAATTAAGAAATTCAGAAACCGCTGGGGTGCTGCTGGAAATTGGGATCCTTTGGTGCGCAGTGTGTGTGTGTGTGTGTGTGTGTGTGTGTGTGTGTCTCCTGAGCCATTATGACACTCATAATGATCTGTTGTCCATCTCAACCAAGACAAACGTACTGAGAAAAAAAGAGAGAATAAAATGTGGTTAATGAGCATGAGGGGCCATTGCAAAAACAGTATATATTTACAGTGAAGGTACACCAATATCATGGTACTCTGATATATACCATGGTACTTAAAAAAATTCCAAATAGTTCCAAGTAATTAAAAAAAATACCATGGTGTTACCATGGCACCACGTACAAAAACATGGTAAGACCATCGTAAATATCTGGGGAAAAAACACAGCAACTCCATGGTAAATGTCAAAAAACATGGTAATTCAAAGGAAAATCTCCAAACAAAACTGTAGTGCCATAATAATATCATGTTAAATGTCTAAAAAATGTGATGATACCATGGTAAATGTTTAAAAAACATAACACTGAAATAAATACATAAATACAATAAATACTAAAACATGGTAACATAATGGCAAATGTCTGAAAAACATGGTAACACTATTGTAAATGCCCAGAAATTGGGATCCTTTGGTGCGCAGTGTGTGTGTGTGTGTGTGTGTCTCCTGAGCCATTATGACACTCATAATGATCTGTTGTCCATCTCAACCAAGACAAACGTACTGAGAAAAAAAGAGAGAATAAAATGTGGTTAATTAGCATGAGGGGCCATTGCAAAAACAGTATATATTTACAGTGAAGGTACACCAATATCATGGTACTCTGATATATACCATGGTACTTAAAAAAATTCCAAATAGTTCCAAGTAATTAAAAAAAATACCATGGTGTTACCATGGCACCACGTACAAAAACATGGTAAGACCATCGTAAATATCTGGGGAAAAAACACATGGTAATTCAAAGGAAAATCTCCAAACAAAACTGTAGTGCCATAATAATATCATGTTAAATGTCTAAAAAATGTGATGATACCATGGTAAATGTTTAAAAAACATAACACTGAAATAAATACAATAAATACTAAAACATGGTAACATAATGGCAAATGTCTGAAAAACATGGTAACACTATTGTAAATGCCCACAAACAACAGTAATTGCAATGTAAACGTAAAAAAAAAAAAAAAAACATGGCAATATCATGGTCAATGTCTGAAAATTTTTTATAATTAATGGTAAATTTTTCAAAACAACAGAAACAGCATGGTAAATGTCCATGTTTTTTGTCCAAAAAAACAGTAATAGCATGGTAAATGTCTGAAAAAAACATGGCAATACCATTGTAAATGTCCCAAAAAGTAATGACATTGTATAAATGTCATGGTAAACATGCTAATACTATGGTAAATGTTTGTATTGGTACAAAAAACAGTAATAGCTTGGAAAATGTTGGGGGGGGGGACCCCACGGTAATACTACAGTAAATGTCTCAAAATAAATAAATAAATAACCACAAAGCAAATGTTCCATGCTAATACTATAGAAAATGTCCAAAAAACAGTAAAATTATTATAAATGTCTGAAGATAACAGTAACACTATGATAAATGCCCCAAAACATGGTGGTACCAAAGTAAATGTCCAAACAACAGCAATAGCATGTTTAATGTCCAAAATGTCCATGTTTTTTGTCCAAAATAAATAATACAAAAAAAAAACGTAAAAGCATGACAAATGTCTGTAAATCATGGTAATACCATGATAAATGTCAAACAACATAGTAATACCATGTTGAAAATAGCATGGTTGAAGAGTGTTTGTATGCATAAATTTGTGCTCCAAAAAGTGAACTAAGAACATGTCTCTCTTTAAGGGCTTTGAATTCACTAGTGGAGGGGCAGAGACAGGAAACCAGAGTTTTTTGATAAATAGCTGAAGTGGGTGCCTACATGTGTTTGCGTCCTGCACTCTATCATGTCTGCTATCTGTAAGTCCTGACTGTGCATGTTTATTTGTGTATTCACCTCAACTAATCTCCAACTTACAACCTACAGTACAGGCAGATGTGCTTATAGAAAATGTCCAAAAAACAGTAAAATTATTATAAATGTCTGAAGATAACAGTAACACTATGATAAATGCCCCAAAACATGGTGGTACCAAAGTAAATGTCCAAACAACAGCAATAGCATGTTTAATGTCCAAAATGTCCATGTTTTTTGTCCAAAATAAATAATAAAAAAAAAAAACGTAAAAGCATGACAAATGTCTGTAAATCATGGTAATACCATGATAAATGTCAAACAACATTGTAATACCATGTTGAAAATAGCATGGTTGAAGAGTGTTTGTATGCATAAATTTGTGCTCCAAAAAGTGAACTAAGAACATGTCTCTCTTTAAGGGCTTTGAATTCACTAGTGGAGGGGCAGAGACAGGAAACCAGAGTTTTTTGATAAATAGCTGAAGTGGGTGTCTACATGTGTTTGCGTCCTGCACTCTATCATGTCTGCTATCTGTAAGTCCTGACTGTGCATGTTTATTTGTGTATTCACCTCAACTAATCTCCAACTTACAACCTACAGTACAGGCAGATGTGCAAGCCGCAATAAATGCACTACTGTCAGTCTCAACTAGTTTTTCATTAGACATAAGATGGTGACCCAATAAAATTACATAAGGTGTTTAACATCTGAAAATAAAAATATGTCCTTAAAATCAAACATTTATTTAATATTACCATAAACTGCAAAAATATGCAAAATTGTTAATATGATACAGACTGAAAATGAAATAAAAAAGGTAACTGTGACAAAGTAAAAAAAAATAATATTCTGAAATATGCAGCCATCATTGGCAGAAAAATCACAATTGCAAGAAAAAAGGTTGCAATTGTGAGATATAAAGTCACATTGTGAAATATAGTTGCAATCATTGTAACATCACAATTGTGAGACAAGTTTGCAGTTTCAACATATAAAGTCGCATTGTAAAGGCTGTTATTGAAAATAAGAACTTGTTCTTAATTAACTTGCCTGGTTAAATAAAGGTTAAATAAATAAAAAATAAAGTTGCAATTATGAGAAATAAGGTTGCAATTGTGAGACGGCTGAAATTGTAAGATATAAAGTCACATTGTAAAATAAAGTTGCATTTATGAAATATGAAGACATAATTCTGAGATATGAAGTCACATTGTGAAATATAACGTCGCAGTTATGAGTAATAGTTGCAATTGAGACAGTCACATTGTGAAATATAAAGTTGCAATTACAAGAAATAAAGTTGCAGTTGTGAGACAAAGTCAGAATTAGAAGACAAAGGTGCATTGTGAACCAAGTTGCAATCACCAGAAATAGTCGCAATAATAACACAAAGTTGCAATTACGAGAAATAAAGTTGCAGTTGTGAGATAAAAGCCGCAATTATGAGAAATTATGTTGCAATTATGAGACAAAGTCAGAATTGCAAGACAAAGGCACATTGCAAAATATAAAGTTGCAATTATGAGAAATAAAGTCACAATTGTGAGATCTAAAGTCACATTGCGAAATATAAAGCAGCAATTACGAAAAAATTCAAAGAGTCGAAATTATGAAAAATAAGGTTGTAGCCTAGTTGTGAGACAAAGGCACATTGTGAAATATGAAGCTGCAATTATGAAAAATAAAGTCGCAATTGTCATATTAAGTCATGTTGAGATGTCAAGATGACAATAAACAAGGTTTCAACTACAAAACAGCAAAATTTGCAATTATTTATTTATCTATTTTTTAACTCTGAGGCAGAAACGGGCTTCCATTCGCTGTGTTTGTGCGTGATTGTTAGTAATGTTGCAGCGGCCACAGCGGGACGTCTGCCTCTCTGTCTGTCTCATGTATTGTTGTTCTTTAATTCGGTTAAACTCAGGACAAAGAACCCGCCGATCCATTCTGCTCACTCGCTCCCTTTTTTACGTTCTTTTTGCCATCTAATTGGTGGACGGCGGCGCAGCTTAATGGAGGCAGACTCTGCTGAAAGCTTTTCACCGCTCACCCAATTAATCTCCCTCTTTCTTTCCCTCAAACACACATTCAAAAGTTTTCTCTCTGTTCTTTGTAACACACAAAGTCAGCCTGGGTGAATCACACGAACCCTCTCCCGATATCTCCACCGAATATTTCCGGTTTACATATGACCCCAAAATCAAAAGAAACAAGAAATTAAGCATATTTTTTAGGAGCATTAGGCTTAGCCATTATTTTCATGACATTCACAATTGGAGTTTTATGGCTTTTAGTCCATGTTTGTTAGTTTTGAGGCTAATCAATATGCTAGCGTACTACTAAATGCTAATAAAAATCCTCATTACTGAAAATGCAAAAATAGTCATACATTATTTAAATTATAACGTTTGTATACATATTGGTATTATTTTTGTTCTTAATTTAATGTCAGTCAATTTTCCAGCTGAAAAATAACTAACTAACTAAATAACTAACTAACTAACTAAATAAATAAATAAACAGACTAAGCTAGTTTCTTGGTCTTAGCTGGTTTAAACTGGTTTAGCTACTCTCTCAGCCAGGTTAAGCTTAACCATTTGTGAGACAAAGTCAGAATTAGAAGACAAAGGTGCATTGTGAACCAAGTTGCAATCACCAGAAATAGTCGCAATAATAACACAAAGTTGCAATTACGAGAAATAAAGTTGCAGTTGTGAGATAAAAGCCGCAATTATGAGAAATTATGTTGCAATTATGAGACAAAGTCAGAATTGCAAGACAAAGGCACATTGCAAAATATAAAGTTGCAATTATGAGAAATAAAGTCACAATTGTGAGATCTAAAGTCACATTGCGAAATATAAAGCAGCAATTACGAAAAAATTCAAAGAGTCGAAATTATGAAAAATAAGGTTGTAGCCTAGTTGTGAGACAAAGGCACATTGTGAAATATGAAGCTGCAATTATGAAAAATAAAGTCGCAATTGTCATATTAAGTCATGTTGAGATGTCAAGATGACAATAAACAAGGTTTCAACTACAAAACAGCAAAATTTGCAATTATTTATTTATCTATTTTTTAACTCTGAGGCAGAAACGGGCTTCCATTCGCTGTGTGTTTGTGCGTGATTGTTAGTAATGTTGCAGCGGCCACAGCGGGACGTCTGCCTCTCTGTCTGTCTCATGTATTGTTGTTCTTTAATTCGGTTAAACTCAGGACAAAGAACCCGCCGATCCATTCTGCTCACTCGCTCCCTTTTTTACGTTCTTTTTGCCATCTAATTGGTGGACGGCGGCGCAGCTTAATGGAGGCAGACTCTGCTGAAAGCTTTTCACCGCTCACCCAATTAATCTCCCTCTTTCTTTCCCTCAAACACACATTCAAAAGTTTTCTCTCTGTTCTTTGTAACACACAAAGTCAGCCTGGGTGAATCACACGAACCCTCTCCCGATATCTCCACCGAATATTTCCGGTTTACATATGACCCCAAAATCAAAAGAAACAAGAAATTAAGCATATTTTTTAGGAGCATTAGGCTTAGCCATTATTTTCATGACATTCACAATTGGAGTTTTATGGCTTTTAGTCCATGTTTGTTAGTTTTGAGGCTAATCAATATGCTAGCGTACTACTAAATGCTAATAAAAATCCTCATTACTGAAAATGCAAAAATAGTCATACATTATTTAAATTATAACGTTTGTATACATATTGGTATTATTTTTGTTCTTAATTTAATGTCAGTCAATTTTCCAGCTGAAAAATAACTAACTAACTAAATAACTAACTAACTAAATAAATAAATAAACAGACTAAGCTAGTTTGTAAGTAAATATGATAATACAGTTAATAAGTCATGTTGTGAAATCTGAAGTTGCAATTATGTTAAATAAAGTCACAATTGTGAGACTATGGAACTTGTCAGAAAAATGTGGTAGTATCTTGGTAAATGTCTGAAAAAAACATGGTAATACTATGATAAAAGTCCAAAAACATTGTAGTTCCATGGTAAATATCCAAAACAACAGCAATGGCATGAAAACCGTAAAAAAAAAAAAAAGATTGTAATACCATGGTAAATGTAAAAAAAAAAATATGGTAATACCACTGGAAATGTCCCCCAAAATGGTAATAGATAGACATCTTAATGGTCCTAAAGCAGGCTTTGTTGTCTTTCAACAAATTTGTAATTTTTTATTTTTATTTGTGGTGAGATGCGAGTCGGACCTGTTCTTGACAGGTTTGGTGATATTCACTCTCTCTGTATTTCTCTGTTGTTTTTCTTCTCTGTGACACACACACATACGCCATATAACAGATAGCTGTGCGTTTTATAAACGGAGGCCTCCTGCAGTCTCAGCTCCACACAGACGCTGACAAATAGATGCCTTTCTTGAAAAGCTGCACGGAACGTGTGTGTGTGTGTTTGCTGCAGTGAGGTGTGGAGAGGGAGGGAGAGAGGTGCTGGAGAGCTAGAGTGGGCCGTAATGGGTGTAATTTGAGTTAGAGAGAGAGAGTGAGAAAGAGAGCGAGAGAGAAAATAAAGAGCATACCGATTAGGAGAGGAAGATGGGGTTTGTACGAGAATGAGAAATAGAAAAATGGGAGAACGCAAAAGCTTCTGAGAGCTTCAGTGAGAACGAAATGAAAGCAATGCAGAGGGGGAGAAATAAAGTGAAAATCTGTAATTTTCCATGCCACAAATAATAATGAGTTTTCAAACAATAGAAACTGAGCAAATTTCTTGATGACATCATCCTGCACTACTCAGATTTTTGTCCAATCAGATGGTCTCTAGATGAGAATATCCCTCCCTATAATAACACTTGCAACTGACTAGGTTGTAGTAAATCATGATTCGTGGCTGTGACACAATTAAAAAGATAAATATTTAAGAAGAAAATAAAAACACCCTATTTGCAAAAATTGTTTTTCTGTCAATAGTATATTTTACTATTACATTAATGAGGAAAAAAAATTAACTTAAATGATTTTAGCAAATGGCTGCAATATAACAAAGCATTATTTCCAATCAAGCATAAATAAATAAATACTCGTGATTAAAGTGCCTGTGATAAATAGTTGGTTTTTTTCCACAATTTTTCAGCATCATTTCCAATCAAACTGTAATTTAATTGTATTATCACATTATGCAAAAATGTAAATATCATTTAATTATGTGTATTTCGGTCACACAAAATACTACTGTAGCTTTGAAATAAGCTTTAAAAAGACAACAGAATTAGACTTTTTTATTTCAAAAACATTCAAAATATAATTTCTGTCACAAATTATTACTAAAAACAAAACATCATTTGAAATGTGATGACAAATGACAAATGTGGTGACAATTTTTATGACTTTCAGGTAGAAATAAAAACAAAATTCTCCTGTAATGCATGTATATTCTATAATGGACATTGTTAGTAGACAAATTAAAACAGCTAGCGAAGCGTGTTTATTTTCTAGACGTCCACAGGGCCTAAAGTTCAAGATATGCCTCTAAGTGACCAAGCAGCCTAAAGCCTTGAATATTCGCTGGTAAAAAGTCTGCAATTAAGTTTCTTAGAAAGACACAAATCATGGAACAATTTTCAACTTCAGGCACCTAATAAGAAATCAAATTTGAAATTCATTAACTTTGTTTTTTGATGGTTATTTTAAAACCATCTTGGAAACTTTTACAATGCATTTATCACTTATATGCACTACTTTTAAAATGCCTGTTATGTATAGATCTTTATTATTTTACCATTGCTGGGTAATTATGAAAATATATATAAAAAAAAAATAATAATAATAATAATAACAACTGAATGAATGAATGAATGAATGGGAAAAACCTGAGATATATATATAAATACCCTTTACCCTATTTTTTTTCCCGGCATCATTTCCAATCTTATAAATACTTCAATTTTTCAGCATGATTTCCAATCAAGCATAAATAAATAAATAAATACTCGTGATTAAAGTGCCTGTGATAAATAGTTGTTTTTTTCCACAATTTGTCAGCATCATTTCCAATCAAACTGTAATTTAATTGTATTATCACATTATGCAAAAATGTAAATATGATTTAATTATGTGTATTTCGGTCAGCTTTGAAATAAGCTTTAAAAAGACAACAGA
Source organism: Sinocyclocheilus grahami (assembly GCF_001515645.1). NCBI lineage: Eukaryota > Metazoa > Chordata > Actinopteri > Cypriniformes > Cyprinidae > Sinocyclocheilus > Sinocyclocheilus grahami. The sequence continues at coordinate 1,044,481 of NW_015505266.1, read as the reverse complement.
ATTAGACTTTTTTATTTCAAAAACATTCAAAATATAATTTCTGTCACAAATTATTACTAAAAACAAAACATCATTTGAAATGTGATGACAAATGACAAATGTGGTGACAATTTTTATGACTTTCAGGTAGAAATAAAAACAAAATTCTCCTGCAATGCATGTATATTCTATAATGGACATTGTTAGTAGACAAATTAAAACAACCAGCGAAGCGTGTTTATTTTCTAGACGTCCACAGGGCCTAAAGTTCAAGATATGCCTCTAAGTGACCAAGCAGCCTAAAGCCTTGAATATTCGCTGGTAAAAAGTCTGCAATTAAGTTTCTTAGAAAGACACTAGGTTTTTAGAAAATTGGCACCACTGAAACTTCCTCAGACACTTATATTTTCTATGTAACAGCTCAAAAACAGACATGAACGAAGACATTCACAAGTCCAACCCGTCCTTGAGGACGCAAGGCCTCGCTTGGCTTTTCTACAAGCGTGCACGTGTGTGCGTGTGCGTGTGCGTGTGCGTGTGCGTGATGCTGGCGAGGTCGCGTTTTCCAGTGTGTGGCATTCTGATAACGTGTCTGGTCCGTCCCCACGGCAACAGACGCTGCTGTCCCTTTCCATCACCGGCACACTGACCTTTACAGTGACCTGCCCCTGGACCGACAGAGAGAGACAGAGAGAGAGAGACAGAGAGAGAGACAGGCTACACACCTGCCCTCCGTCAGAACTCCGCATCTGCTGCCTTCAAAGCCGCAGTGATGCACGAGTGTATGCGCCAGCTGCATTTGTGTGTACATGAAAAGAAACCCGATCGGAGATTCACATCAAACAGGCCTGCCTGAGAGCTGACCAAACACACACACCGAGTAAATCTCCTAGACACTTATGATTTCTCTCTTCTCTGCTACACACTCCATTTCTCTTTGTCTGCTCGGGGTGAACGCTTTTATAGACCGTTGTGAGACGTTTGTTCGGCTTTTGTGTGTGTGCCGGCGATGGAAGATCTCAGACGGCACACCCAAAATGGTAAACAGGAAACTTTTAGTCATTTTTAACAAAAACACTGATGGTAGAGGTATTCAGTCTATTGCTGAAAATGAGGCTAATAGGGATTAGAGGTGAAGTTTTAAAAGAGACGCAAGATGTGAGCAAGGATTGTGAGAGCAAGGCGGGAGATTCCAAGTGTAGTCCGGTGGAATACATCCACAACATGCTGCTGTGAGCATGTAAGAAATACTACTGCTGCTGTTGCACATATGAAATAACCCCCCTATGTAGCATACATGAATTACACCGTAGCAGATCTATACAGGTGGAGCTGGGGATGGTGGAGGGTTTCTGTTACAGCAAGCACTGGCCCAGTATTTGAATGTTGAGCATTAAGCTCATTGGCTGCTGATACAAAAAGAACCAATCAGCTGCACCATGGGATAATGATTTCATTATGTCAGATTGAGTTAGAACTTATCAGACTATGCCATCTAGAGTTTCATGCCAGAACTTTGGATTTATTATATTTAACAAAAACTAAACCTGAATATGTTACTTGAAATAAAATACATTAATTGAAATAAAATTATACATAGAAATTTATTTCAGCTAGTTACCCAAGAAATTTCTCATTATCAATTAGTTTAACTTGATGTACAAAAATAACTAAAGCTAAAACTGAAATAAAAATAATAAAAAAATAATAGAAATTAAATTACACAACAAGAAATGAAAATGGAAAATATAAAATTAAAAACATATTCAAAATATTAATAATAACTATAAGAGTATTCTAATTAAACTAAAATAACATTGACTATTATTACATTGATTCATATTTTGAATTAGCTTTTATATATATATATATATATATATATATACAAAAAC